>NC_142317.1:28218571-28519642 GCF_054855325.1 Carica papaya
GTTTGTTCATGTTCTATGGTGGCCATGCATTGGATGCTCTTATAAAAAGTGTTTGTTGCTTTATAATGGGTGATGATTAGACTCGAAATGTAACACCCTGTCCTAGGAAAAATAAAATCCAACCCATCTACTTCCTTAGAAGTAGAAAAAGCCAGAACAACATCTTTTTGAGGAAACCCTAAAAACGACATTGTTTTGATATAAAGATAAAAGAAGGGAATGGGGTCAAAATGATAGATGCCATTTTGATGTAAAAAAAAAGGGGGAGTTACAAAGGTGAACACACCTCTGCTCATCGGAGAAGGAGGAGGCAGAGGTGGAGGAATTTTCTTATTCCCGCTTGTAAAAGAGAAGAAAAAGGAAAAAAAAAGAGGGAGAAATCAGTTCAGGGAGAGAAAGAGAGATAGAGAGTCGTGAAGAGAGAATACGATGTGGCAGATCTGGTGTGTACGATGGGCAACATGCAGCGGCTGGCTCCACATGTCAGATGGCCGCATAAATTTAGAAAATAAAGAGTCACGGTGCATGGCCAAAATTGATTGGGATTCATAGCAGATTTTCTTAGAGAAGCAGAACTTGCGGTGGAGGCAGCTAAGCACAATTTTATGATTTGCGATGCCTCCTTCACCTGATTTCATTAAATCTGCATTGGGTTTGGGTGTGCTGCTCATTCTGTGATGATTTTACAGTAGCACGAGGTGGTCCGGTGGTTGTCCAGCGACAGTGTTCTAATAGCGATGCTCCAGTGCTAGTGCTTTGGTAGCGACACTTCGGTGGCAGTGGTCCGGTAGCGAGACTCCGACGGTAGTGCTTCGGTAGCAACGGTCCGGTAGCAACACATGGTGAACTAGAGACAAATATGTGGTGGCATATGGAAATTTCGGTGACCAAGATTGCGTGTCTATGGTAAAATCTAGATCCACTTTTGTATTCTAATTATTCCCACAAGTGTCAGTAATTTAGCCCTCTTATTTTTTATTTGTAAACGAGAAAATTATCTAAACAATGCTAGATTTAGAAGAGAGTGTAAACCTGAGCCAATAAGGATACTCATACTTTTTTCGATTCAACTATAGTTATGGGATTGGGTTAGTCTCATTCAGAGACCCCCATATTTTTATAAAACTTTATTTTCTGTTAAAATGAATTGTTTACAAATCTTACAAATTATTTAAGTTTTCTAATGAGATTTTCGCAAAATCATCATGTGTGTGTGTGCAATTACATATTATTGGAGATCTATATGGTGTTGTGTCTGACTTTACATTTTTATATGCATACTATCACTAATGTTTGTATGCAGATTTTGTGCAATCTAGTTACTGAGTTGTATGTGCATTATGCATATATATATTTAATTGTACGTTGTGTGACATGTTTATGTATACTGTTAATGGATATGAGTGAATAACTTGTATGTGCGTGCTATGGAATAACATATATACCTTGTGTAAATATGCAAGTATACCTATGTTGTATGTGTTGTGTGTATATATATTTATTTAAGTTGATGACCATGCATATAAGATGTATGTACTATGGCATTGTGTAGGCATGTTTATGTATAATACATATGATGTATATGTAAGTGCATGCATGAGTAGGTTATCTAGTGATGGATTTAATTACTCAAATAATAACATAAGGATATTTAAACGACAAAGAAATTCGTTTAACCAGTATCAATAGGGGGAGGGTGTGTGTAGCCATTTTGAGAAGTGAAGTGTGGTGAACCCTACTTGTGGATATGGCCTCAGCCAAACATGATTGGGAAGTCCCATTTATAACCATTTTGTGTTCGGGTGTATGTGGAAAGTGATTACTGATACCAAATGCATAACCTTTCCATGTTCGAGTGCATTAGGGAAGTGAAAAGTGAAAATTGATATGTGATGTATCCACGTGGTATAGGGGATCTTTAGTTCCCTCGTTGATCTCAGCAGAAATGGTATCACACAATGAAACTCTTAAAAGACAAAAATATAGAAATTATAAACCTTAATAAAAATGTAACTGAGAATGAAAGTGCAACTAAAAAGTGATAAGGGAATAATGTAACGTGAAGACAATATTGACATATGCAATGATAAGTAATTCAGTTACAAGTGCAAGTGATTGTCCGAAAGTATAAGTGCAAGTATTATAAAACTAGTGAATAATATTATTTATTTATATAAATGTGATGTTAGAGTATTTGTAATGTCTATGAAATCATATATGAAAGACTGAATTATTGAGATGTATGAAATTATGGTTACTGTATTGATTAGGAATTTGTTTTAAAGAAGATATGCATTTGATTTGTGAATCTTGTGTGATTAAGTGTGTGCATGTCTTTGTTTTGGGTACTACTCTTCTTCTTTACTGAGTCCAGGAAGCTCATCCCAATTCACACCCCCAGTGTGGAATGGTCCAAATCAAGAGCAAGTTCAAGGACGAAGAAAGACTTTGAAGAACTTTAGTGATCTTGAGAGTTTGTCTTGTAATGTCATTTTAATTAGATTATAGCGATGCAATTTAAAGAATTATGTAAGTCTCATGACTTTTAATTCCCTATAGGGGATGATTGAATCTTAGGTTTTTGCTTATTGTTGCGTAAAATTACCAAGTTATTTGTGTAGAATAGCGCTTCTTTCTCAACAGAGAAAGTGGATTGTTACAATTGGTATTAGAGTGCACGTTCCTCAAAACCATCCCTTTTATCATGAGGTTTAGGATTCTTATGAGGTTTAGAGTAAAAAGAATTTAGGTAATGCACACCTTAAGAGATGTTTTGGAACTTCATCCAAAGCATCTATAGAGATAAAGAAGTAGGATCATAGTTCCAAAGTCTAAAAAGTAGAAGTTATAAAGGTTGGAATGTGATAAATCTAGAAATCAAATAATTAGGGCTTCACTCCGAAGCCAACTAGAGATGGTGAATGAATAAAACTATGGAAAGTTTGAACTTCTATGGAGAAGTTGATCAAATAAAAGTAAGAAAACAAAGTAAGAATGTAGAGTGCCACTTATTTCTTGAATTTACCAAATGAAATTCATTAATAATTCTAACAAATTTGATATTAAAAGGTTTACACACGGATTCAATCCGACGAGAAATCCCTATTACCCATTTTATTTTTCCGTTTTCCCAAATTTCCACATGCTTTGTTTAGTTTCCTTGTAATGGTCCATGTAGTTTGTGTGTGTTGTTGACTATAATGGATACATGAAGCTGTAAATATGAATATGTACATCTGTGTGAAAATAAATATATATAGATATATATATATACATAGGTAGATGTGTGGGTAGGTATGTGTATTGTGGATCATATATATGTATATATGAAAAACTTGTATGAAAAATTGTATAATTCCATATGTATGGGGGTCTGTATGAGTCTTAATTTGTAAATATAAATCTAGACTTAGGTATACTAATATGCATATAAAGTGTGCTTTTGTAAGAATATAGTTATACTGAGTGCATTATGTATTGCATATATATTGTGTGTATTGGGCTTAATATATGTAAATATATTCGTACGTGAGTCGATATATATATATATGAAGAAATATAAGAGACATTGAATAAAATTTGAAATGCTACTAAAGGAATTAAGTTTAAATAAAAGAAAACAAAGACAATAATAAGAATTGGATTACTATTCATATTGAGATTGAATCTGTCTTCTCTAAGTTTTATTTTTCTATAAGTTCTTCGAGAAATTTATAAAAAAAATTCATGAAATTCTTAGATTTCCTTGCATGTGTTTTCTACACTTATTTAACCTTTTTTTTATTACTTAAGTATGTAAAATTTATATAAATGTTAGTTGAGCTATATCCCATAAGAAAGTATGCGTGTTTGTATGTATAAATGCATATACTTAAGGATTTGTGTGTATCTATGATTATGTGTGTGAATGGTTTGGTATGAGTTGTGTGCGTATTTGAGTGTGTAAATTAGGTGCATGAATAATATATATACATATATATATCTATTGCGTATACATGTAATATGTACATGTATATATGACTATACGTCAATACGTATATATATGTGCGATATAGGTTCATATATGTCATATATATTTAATATGAATGTAGGTTTGTGTGATGGTATATGTATAAATTAAGGGTATATGCATTTGTGTGTGTAAATGCATAATGTGTATCATTAGGAGTATGTATATTTATGAATGATGCTTAAGTATGTCTGTATAGTACTAAAGTGCGTAAAAAAGTCCAAATACGTGAAAAATGACAAAAAGAAATAACATGAGTAACATCAAGTTTTATTGAACCCATCATCTTAAAAAAAATCTCATTACTCCTATATAAATTTCTATAGGTGAAAAAAAGACCTTAGGGCATGTTCTCAGAACAAACCATCATAAACCTCCTAAGTATATAAGTATCAGAGTGGCGCAACCAAAGCATGATGAATCATAACCACCATACCTGGAAGATTTCTCTCCCCGAACCAACAAGGGGAGATTGATGATGTGATAAACCTGTGACTTATATCTTAAGACTGTACTTATATCTTAAGAGGAACTTTGTACCTACAAGAACTAGAACTAAACATAACCACTCGTGGCCAAACTAATAAATGAACCTTTTATCAAATGAATTCAGGATGATTGTTAATAATAGCCATGGATTCCATAACTCACCACGTACTTTCTAAAGGACCTTAGGCGTAAGCTGATCAAGTATTAAAGTATATTACGAATCATTCAGTCTTTGATTGATTGAGAAAAATAATACAATGTAGTTAAAAGGATAATCCATGAAGATATCAAGCCATTGAAATAAAAGAGAAAAAGTCTTGGAAATTATAAACACCTTACAAATTCACAAGTTAGGATTTAGAAGTTAGGAAACCCCAAGTTCATAGGAATTAGATGCGAACGTTTCATTGTTGATACATTAGGTGGTATATTCCAAGTAACCATATATTAATTTCCTAAAAGTTGGAAAACAATAATTTAATTATGACACGTGAAATTGAGAACGATTAATGAACTTCGAGAATCACTGTTGCTCTAGATGACACTATTTTTAGCTAGAATAAATGTCCAAAAAAAATTTCAAAACCAACAAACCTTGAGTAAAAAAACATTTGAATTTATAAGACACACTCTTAGCAACTATACTTTACTTATGGGAGTTCGAAAAAAAAGTGACTACTAACTAAAGAGATCCCACCAATAACAACATTATAACAAAACCATTAGGTTGAAGAAGAACTTGGAAACGAGTTAGGATGTTTTCAAACCACCTGGTCATCGCAAATTTGGAGGACCAAATTTATTTTAAAGGGGGAAGATTGTAACTCCCAGGCCTAGGAAAAATAAAATCCAAACCATCTGCATTTTTTGGGGAAGGGATAAAGATGATCAGATGGTTTAATTAGATGATGTGGCAATCTAAGAGTAGGAGGGAATTTTCCAATCCATGTGGCCACCCCTATCCCATTTCCTAATTTTTTTCCCATGTTTCAATCTCACATGCACCCTCTCTTATTTGATTGGTCCTTTCCATTATGATAAATTTTTAATTATAATTTGTTATTGTGACATCTCTAATGCAAACTAAGGCATAAGGGTGCCAGATATAGAAACAAATTATGAGTATATGATAAAATTTTATGCAGTGCAGCAAATTATTATAAATCTCTTCCAAAATATATGAGTTCCAATTACACAATACATAACTGATGCCAGAAGTGGCTAAATACAAAATATCAAAATACTAAGAATACCAAAGAGCCACTTCTATTATTATGTGATTGGACTCATCAGAGTGCGGGATAAGTCATGTACTTGAGGGTTGTGGATCCACGTGGTCCTCATAGACTTCGAAGGGTAGGTCAGCCGTCAATTCCTCACTATCTTCCTCATCTGAGGGGGCATGAAAATGGTGAGTTCCATATATTCAGTAAGAAAAACAGTATTTAAATAACATCGTAAGATTTTAAAGGTGAATAATTATATTATAAATACTTACCATCAGGTCATGTCAGGGTCCTATCTTACTTTATGAAAATAATTTTATTTATAAAAGAAACATCATGTCATAGTCACAACAATCAAAATCAAACATCGTACTTGAAAATAAAGAAAATCAAATAAATCATGAAATGCTCAGATTTTCGTGTCATGCTTCGTGAAGTCATTCTGACTTTCATCTGTGAGGGCAAATATGGATTTCTGACAACCCATGTGGAATGATCATATCAGATACAGATAATGGTAATTTTCTCAGGCACATTTCAAGCATGCCAAACCATGGTACGATCTATGACCACGGTCATACTAACCACTGTGGCCCTATCAGATATTTTGTAGGCAAAGGTGACCCCTAACAAATATTCGTGTCACAACTCTCATCAGAGGGTACGACATCATCAATAGGGAGCGTTCCTCTCACATCTTTCCAAACCAGATGGGGGAGAGGAAAACATACACCCCTTCGAGATAAAAAGCCTAACGAGACACTTGATGCATTATACATGTCAGTACAGATATATCTGTTTCCCAAACCATTCATGCTCATCCCGCTTCTCTTTCTTTCTTTTTCTCATTTTTTTATATTTTTCAAGAAAATATCATCAGATTTATATTATTTAATTTACATGTAAATCATCAAGTGCCAATAAAATCACATAGCGTACTTGAAATTAAGAACAATTCACTTTATTAGAACTACTAAGTATGGAGCATGCAAAACATAAAACACAAAATTCATAATAAATTTTTTTAAAAATACTCCTTAAGATGTTTAAAGAAATACTAACTTTCTTACTGAAACCTCGAAGTCTTCCTACACCGTTCTTCTTTTTTCTCCTTCTCTCTCTAGATCACTCCCTCTCTCTCTAAACTCTTGGAAAATGGAAGAATGGAATGGAAGTGATGAGGAAATGGAAGAAAAGTCTCTATTTATAGAAAATGGGGACCATCGAATTTGCACTGACTGAAAAAATCTGGTGAAGAGAGAGAGAATTGAGTGGAAGATGATTGATTTGATATGACGCGATGGCAGCATGAAAAATGGAGGAAACATTCCTCCATTAGCGGCAGCACACTGCCCAAGGTGGCGCACGATGCCCAAGGGGGCGGTGACACACTGCTCAAGGCCGTAGTGCGCCTCACAAGGCTGATCACGCGCTAAAGGCCTAGCCTACAAGTGCTGACCTACCCTGCTGCGCGCAAGCCTACTGCGGGGACAACGCCTAGTGTCTAACCCTATCTACGCGTGATGTGACGTGCGCAGACTAGCCTGCTTGCGCAAGACAAGACTTGGGTGCAAGACTAGCCCCGCACTCCGCTCGAATGGGATGTGCGCACAATGCGCACATCTTGTGTCTGGTTGCGTGCACATGCTCGTGCACAGCGTATGGTGCCTACGAGGGCAAACCTCTCTCGCAGGTGTTTTCTCACGGGATTTTTTTCCATTTTTCCATTTTCTCCTAAAAATTATTTTTAATAAAAAATAGTAATAATGTATAAAATAAATCAAAATAATAATAATAAAATAAAAATAATTATAACAGATAAAATTAAATAAAAATCAAAATAAAAAGAAAATAATGAAGTTAGCATAAAATTGAAATTATGAATTCAAATTACGAATTTAAATTATGAATTATGATGTAAAGCTGCTAAATAAATTTAAATGAGTTCAGGTTGCCTTAAAATCCAAATAAATAGTGGTTTTTCAAATACAAATTTAGCGCGGTGGTGAATGGGGTGTTACAGTTATTTTTTTCTTTTTTTTTTGTTCTTATATTTATTTTACAATATTTAGTTTAACTAATTTATAAAATTTAATATTTTCTAATAAATTTTTAAGTTAATTAATTTTCTAACTTTCTTTCTAATTTAATTTTATTACTTTATTGATTTCAATATTTCCTAATTATTTTTTAAAAAATTTATTTTATTTTATTAATTACGAGTTTTAATATATATTTTTAAAATATTTTCTTAATTTATTTTAATTTTCTAAATAATGTTCTAATTCCCAAATAAATTATTTTAAATTTAATTTGTTTTACATATTTTTTTAATTTTCTCCCAAATTTCACAAATAAAATTTGAAGTTCAATTTCTAGGCTGTTACATTATTTAATTTGTAATAAATTAATTTTATAATTAAATGGTTAAACTCACAAATTCAGTAGATAAAAATTAGCACAAAAATGCAAATGAAACTCATTCACTCTATCTATTTAAAACACCACTTAGTTTTGATTTTTGAAAGAGTTTACCATATGCAAATTAATCTATGAAGGTCATTTTTGAATAATCTAAAATATCACCCATCTTACCTGATAAATGCATGAGACATACGCTAAATCACATGAAAGAATTGTTGAAATTTTGAAGATTCTTCTCTACAACTCAGTGTGATTGTGCATGCAGAGTTGAGTGCTGTTTTTCGATTAAATTAAGATTTGTGAGTTGTTTTACTACTTTAAAATAAATTATAACATTCCTAACATGTCCTAATGATTGACTATGAATTTGCAAAGGAAAAACGAAACAAAAAAGGAATTGGAATAGAAAACAGGTGCCTACCTGAACAGAGTGGTCATTTAGGTGCAGCAGCTACTGTTTTGAGTTCTGGGACTTGCAGCAACAATCTAATAGCTAATCTTCCA
This sequence comes from Carica papaya, assembly GCF_054855325.1. Classification (NCBI taxonomy): domain Eukaryota; kingdom Viridiplantae; phylum Streptophyta; class Magnoliopsida; order Brassicales; family Caricaceae; genus Carica; species Carica papaya. The sequence goes on from NC_142317.1 coordinate 28,227,224, forward strand.
AATAGAAATGGTCTTAGGACACCAAAGAACTAAAATGAACAAATTAGAAGGGGAAAGAGATGACTCACGTCATCAAGAAGAAGCGATTTCTCCTCTGATATACACACAGAACATGCATTCTGTTCTAGTGCGTCACTCTCTCTCACTCTAGTATTTTATGTTCTCAAACTCCCCTTTCACTCACTTGTTTAACTAGAATTTTTTGTTTGAAAAAGATGAAGACGAAGTTGTGAAGAGAATGAAGCTTTGAACTAAATTTAACCCATCATCTGACCGTCCAAATGCATGCATGGCATCACAGCCGTTGATATGTTGGATGGTTGACCACAACTGGCAAAGATGGCTAGTTTTCATGGCACCTAGCCGGTCATCACAATAGCTCACCATGTGGCCTGGTCCTACCAACAACTTAGAACGGTGAATAATATCAAATCAAGGGCAACTAATCTGCCCCTAAGTGCTAATCATTTCTAGTGGCAAACTATTCAAATTAATTTCTTTTATTTGTATTTTATTTTTAAAAAATTTATTTTATTTATACACACAAATATATAATATACCTATATAAATATGCATACAATAGTTGAATATAGATGTTTATATATATTTTATCTAGACATCACTGTATTTTTTAGAGATATATATACACAAATACATATATATGTGTCTATTTTCTTATTACATGTACGTATCTATATGTATCTAAATATATATATACGCACACAAATACATATATATGTTTATTTTCTTTTTACATATACATCTCAACATGTCTCTAAATATATATTCCTATATATTTGTATAACACTTTTATATATTTTTAAACATATATATATTTTTTGCATGCATTTATTTATACTTAATGTTTTGTTGTACATGCGACATAAACTAAATAAATTTATATCTAGGTTTAATTACTCATATTTATAATCTAATTTTTGTTCACCTATATAAATGTATATTTTTTCTAGTTCCTATTATTATTTAATTTATTTATAGTAATATTAATTTTAAGAAATTATAATTTTCTTCAAAGTACCTTAATTAAAAATACGGCTTTCTTTGAAATTCTATAGGTTTATTCTCCTATTTTAGAATAATTGTATTTAAATTGTTAATCCATTTTTATTTCTCTTTATTTAAATTAGAGAATATATTTATTTATTTTACATTCGTAAATAAATCACATAATTAAAAGATTTTATTTAACTAAGTATATGGTAGAATACAACTAACTGTTGCAAAGGGATTTTAGAATTTTTATTAACAATTTAGATCGTGTTTCTAATATTAAATTTTAACTAATTTTTATATATTGTTATATAAATATATAATTTAAACTAAAATATTGTATTAAAATAACTAATCACATTATTATTAAGTAAGAAATATTTTTCAAAAGAAACAAATAAATGTATCACATTAATTAATAAAAACCAGGCAATAAACGAAAAAAAAATAATGAGAATATAGATATGGAATAAAATTTGTCATGTTGATCAAGCATTATACATAACAGAAAAAATTAATGATCACATTTTTCATGAAGCCAAGTCTTTTGAACAAACGACAAGTTAGAAAGACTTGTCGTCTACCACCTCTATTCCCAAAGCCTCTACAGATGCTGCCGCCAGCACCATAGAGATTTGTGTATTATACAGTGAAGATGGCATGTGCATCTAGATTATAACTGAAAGTGGTGATCAAGCTTAGACTGATAATTAAAAAACATGATCATGCAGTCTAAAGTTTACGTATAGTCAACATAAAGTCTGAAAGGTGAAACTTTGAATCTACGCAATAATTAAGCTAGAGTGATGATTAGGGCTATGCATTTTGCATATAATAAATGCAGTTGCGGTATTAAAATGACACTTGTAGCAATCAAAACAGACACAAGAGGTGCATTTTGCATTTTGGATCTCTTGTACACCCTCTGCAAGTTTTTCGACTTGCCCTTCCTTCATGAACGTTACAGTTTATCTTTTATAAACACATATATACACATTACTCAGCATAACATTAAGTGGATGTGCATATAAATATATACATATACAACCAAAATAATGATATAGATTTATCTCTCATAAGGCTAGTCAAGGCACCTCTACCTTTTATTAGCCAAAGGATCATGGTAGAGCTTGTAATCCCTAATAGTGCAGTGGCAGAAATGTCGGACCTTTTTACACCTTATGCAGGTAATGAACTCACCCTGATGGAACTCCTACAACCAAAATAATGATATAGATTTATCTCTCATAAGGCCAGTCAAGGCACCTCTACCTTTTATTAGCCAAAGGATCATGGTAAAGCTTGTAATCCCTAGTAGTGCGGTGGCAGAAACATCGGACCTTTTTACACCTTGTGCAGGTAATGAACTTACCCTGATGGAACTCCTACTTTCCACCAATGAGCCTTCATTGTTGTTTAGGTTTACAACAAGCTTGTAGTATTTGATTTTGTACTTCTATAGAAATAGGAGATCTTGTAGGTATTTCTTATATAAAGGTCGTGAGACAAATGAAAAATTGAATGATTTTTTACTTCTATTCAAATAGGAGATGTTGTACGTATTCCTTCTCCCTATGAAAGTCATGGAACAAATGACAGATAGTTAAATAAGTAAACTAAGTTACAAAGATATCAAAAAAATTATTATCTTAATATTAGTTCTTTTTATCACAAGATTTAATGTTTTGGAATAGTACACATTGAATCACTAATTACATCTCTATGCCACCAATCCCTAATATTAATTGATAATTCCCTCTTTTATATATTTATATATTTATAAACATCCATTTTTATATAATGTGAGTAAAAATTTGAGACTAGAAATTGGATTTAAGGCTAAAAATTATGTTGAAAATTAATAGACAACATAATATAAGGAAAAAAAATATTGACTGTGAGCTAAGAGGAAGAGAGAACAAATTAATTACTTGAATAAACAACTTTCAAGGAGGATGAATTTTTTATTTTTAAGCTCTAATAGGCCATGTGGTGTAATAATTCTTTTATGTATAATTATCTTTTAAAATTTCGTACAAGGTTACTAATAACTTAAAAATAACTTAAAAAACTTACAAATGTATCACATTACTTAAACTTACAGATAAGTAATAAGTTAAGTTAATTTTGTATGAGTATCAATCATTTAAAAGGCTCACAAAATACTAAATGTTAGATCATATAAAACTTTAGTTTACAGTTTAAAATATTATCATTATCAACTTATATTTTTTATATTATACTATGTATGATGTTAAAAGATATTTTAGAATTTTTATTAACTATTAGATCGTATTTTCGATATTAAATTTTAACCGATTTTTATATATTGGTATATAAATATATGATTAAACTAAAATATTACATTACACTAACTAATCGCATTATTGTAAAGTATAGTAATTTTTTTAAAAGAAACAAACTTGTATCACATTAATTAATAAAAATCACACAATAAATGAAAAGAAATTAGCGATGAAATAAAAAATTTATCATGTTGACCAAGCACTTTACTAAATCAGAATCTTGATATCCTGTATGGATTTTAATGAAGTTCTCTTAAACAATGGTATTATGACAAAATCAAAAAAATAAATTCAACTTTACCACACACTTCTTTTATATACACCATACGTGTACATAAAACATGTGAAACTTCTGTAGCTTTGAATTTAAAAAATTGGCTAATTTTTGTAACGTAGTTTTTGTTCTTAAATCACTATTTTAACATAAAAATTTATTAAGTGATTGTGATCCTCTAAGTTTTGTTTCTATAATTTTTTAACAAAAATTTATGGTGTCATAATTGTATGGTCAACAAATTTATTTATATTATAAAGGACTTAACACTTAATTATCTAATTTTAATCAATTATCAAGGTAATAACTTTACATACATACGTATGTATAGTGTGGTAAACAAATGTGAAGAAGGTAGACTTGGTTAAGAGTTATCAAAAAATTGGTCTTCTAAATATAAAAATTACAAAATTAAAAAATATTAATAGAAAATATTCCAAACTATTTCCATCTATCTCAATTTCCTTCATTCACTTTTCCTTTGGATCTTCATTATTTTAATAGCACTAACCATCTTAATCCAGAATTTTAAATTCACATAAAACTCATCTTTTAAAAATTAAAAAAAATATTGTAAAATTGTATAAATTGTTAGATGATTTTTTAGATTATAAAGACCAGAAGGTTGAGTTTTTGTTTCTTATAATTCAAAAAATATATTACAGCGTGATAAACTTTTAACATAATCTGAACAAAATTATTTCATACTTTTTAAAAAAATGGCTAATAAGTTCTTCTGCACAAAAATTAAATTTAAAAGTAAATTTTATTTGAAATTACTCATTTTATACTATAATAGCAGCCATAGAACTAATAAAATCAATATCACTAGTATTTTATATAAATTAAGTAAAATATCCAATAAGTATAATAAAATCAAGTCCCAAATAGCCATGCATTCGTCATTTAAAAAATCACATCCTAAATAACATCAATTCTTTATTTACTTTAAATAGTTTATGATTCTTTATTTGAGTTCAAAGATTTCATAAGTTTTAGTATAAAATAAGAATTATATTTTTCATAGCCTGCACAAAATTATCAGACTTGCACATTTATTCTCTTCTCACATTGTAATTGTTCTTCCATAATTAGTTAGTCATCTTGATTGATGCAAAGAAAAAGTATCGTAAAAAGTTGGTTACCTTCTCTATGTATTTTACATTGTTATCGTTATCGACTTATGATTTTATATTACACTATACTTTGAGTAGGATGTTAAAAGGTATCTCAAAATTTTTATTAACGATTAAATCAAGTTTTTAAAGTTAAATACTAACCAATCTTTATATAATGGTATATAAATACATTATTTAAAGTAGAGATATTATATTAAAATATCTAATCACATTATTGTAAAGTACAATCGACTTTGTTTTGTAATGTGGCTTTTTACCTTATCCGTGGTTATAAATTATCTCAATAAAATTGGCTTTTTTGACTTTTAAAAAAATAAATGAAGAATAAGTTTTTTAGCACATGGATTAAAATTTAAAAGTTAATTTTAATATAGCTGGCGACCATAAAATTAGTTAAATCAATATTTTTAATTATTTTATATATATTTAGTTAGATATCACATAACTATAATAAAATTGCGTCTCAAATAAAGAGTGGCTTCTTCATTTAAGTTAAAGATTTCAAAAAATGAAACTACTTTCCAAGTAGCCATAGATTCTTCATTTTAGTTTGAAGATTTTAGAAGTTATAGTATTATAAAATCTATATTTTTCTCGGCCTATATAAAATACTCAATCATATGTCATGTATTCTCCAATTACATTTCAATTGTTCTTCAATTAAACTTACTCTCCTAGACTGGTGCAACAAAGAAGTATAGTGAAAAGTTGATTTTCCAAAGCCTACATAACCTCTAAAGTTATTTATTATAGATTAAATTTAAGGGTATGCACTTAACTTCCATTCATTCGAAGAAAGAAAAAAAATAAGTTTCTTTCCATTTTTCTTAATCTTTAGGCACAAATTTAAAATGTAGACATTCCATGTTAATATTTTCTACAATCTAAATCTCAGGTCATAAGGTTATGGGACCCAAGACCATGTTGCATTCGTTCCTACTCAGTAAGGCTTCACTTGTGTTATCCATACTAAAATTCTTTTCCATTAATTTTATTGTAGATGTGCTTTTTTGGATGGTTTTCTTTCGATAAATAACTAAATATATGGATAAAATAAAAATATTACTATAGTTAAATGGCTTTAATTTTGTTCACACATCTCACTGGAAGCTTTAATAGAAGAACAAGCTTGATATGTTTTTTCCTTATCAATACAAGATTAAGTTTAACAAGATATCATGTTACAAGTTTGAAGAGCATAAAATAGAGCTAGTGATGTTTTTTCTGAGAAAAACAATCAACTTAGAAATTTGGTTCTTATAACTCTTAATATAAATGTTCTTAAAATTTATCGTAATGTTGCATATTATTGTTGCAAGCTTTTCTATGCTTTCTTCCATTTTTCCTTTGCAGGGCATTTAAGAGCCTCATTTATATTTCTTGGCTCTTCTTCATCTTCTAGAGTAACTAAGAATATTCCGTCTTTAATCTCAAAATTGTGATGAGGAACACTTTTTCTATTAGTTCGACGTATTTGAGATTCTTTTAAGTTACTCCCACTATGACAGACTTCCATACTTGGGCCCACCATTGGTTGTGATTGGGTTTCAATTGAAACAAGTTTATTGAATCTTGTATCACTCCCACTCAAATAGAGTGGGCCCATTTATCCTTGTAGGGTGGAAACATTTTGGCCTTCAGTTTCATATAGAGATAAGTCTTGACCTATCTCACATTTTTTAGGAAAATCATTCTATAAGAATATGACATCTCGTGATTCAAATTCAGTTACATGACCATTTTCTTGTGTGCCTATCAACACGTATCCTTTTGATTGTTCGAAATATCTTATAAAGATACTTTTCTTCCCTCTTGGACTTAATTTTCCATATTTGTGGGAAGATTAATGAATATAGGTGGCACAACCATAAGGTCTTACAAAACTTAGGTTTGATTTTTTGTTAGGCCATAACTCATATGGTGTGGTGGTAACTAATTTTGAGGGTACTCAATTAAGGATATATGTGGTAGATAATAATGCATCAGCCTAAAAGGTAATTGGCAAATTAGCTTGTCATCGTAGATCTAACCATTTCAAGCAAGGTTCTATTTCTTCTTTCTACAACACCATTCTATTGTGATGTTGCTGGAATAGTTAAGTAATGTTCTATTCCCATTTCATCATAAAATTCTCTGAATTGATTAAATAAATATTCTTGTCCTCTATGGTTCTTAAAGCTTTTATTTTATTATCTAATTGATTCTCAACTAAATTCTTATATTTTTTAAAGCAACTGAAAGATTCAGATTTATGAGATATCAAATAGACATAACCGAATCGATTATAATCATCTATAAATATGATAAAATAAATAGCACCATGTCTTACCCTCATATTTATTGGATCACATATGTTAGAATGAATAGTTGCAATGGAGTATTTGCTCTTATGGCTTTTCCAACTGGTTTCTTGTTTTTTTCAACTTGGCAATACTCACAAGTAGACAATTCTACTTTTTTTATATTTTCTAATAATCCCTCTTGAGCTAATCTATTCATTCATTGTTGACCAATGTGGCTAAGTCTAGCATGCCAAACATTCACATCAATTCCAACACTATTAGAAGATGTAAATAAGGAAAAACTAATATTATAAGAACTATAGTCAACATCCAAAACAATAAAACCATATAGCAAATAACCATGTCCATAATATCTTGTTCCTAAATACAAGCTTACACCACTAGGTTTAAAATTCAAATTGAAACTGAGTTTAAGTAAAACAAACACAGAAATTAAATTTTGGTGAATTTTCGGAGCAAACAGCACATCATGTAGGAATAGGGTTCGACTCTTCATTCTTTGGATTCACATGATTGTCTGACACGCAGATCCGATCGCTACATGTCACCTATCGCATACACCAGATCCGCCACGTCCTCTTCTCTCTTTGCTACTCTCTCTTCTTTCTCTCCCTGAACCAATTTCTCTTTCTTTCATTTTTCTTTTTCTTCCCTTTTGTAAGCGGGAATAAGAAAACTCCTCCATGCCTTACATCCTTCTTCTACAGTGAGTTTCAGAGGCATTGTTCCTAATCCATACAAGATTAAGTTTAACAAGATATTAGGTTACAGGTTTGATGAGAATGAAATAGAGTTGGTGAAGTTTTTTCTGAGGAAAACAATCAACTTGGGAATTTGGTTCTTGTTACTCCCAAGAAAAATGCCTTAAAATTTATTATAATGTTGCATATTATTATTGTAAGCATATGAGCCTTCGAACAATATTGATCGTATGTTGATTTAAATTTGACATACAATTGTCTACTTACTATTTTTTTTAACGAACTATGATAAATGAATCTAATACATTTAATTTAAGCATATTAGATTGAATTACTAATGAGAGATATTAATTCAATATTATTCATCCCATTAAAAGAAAGATTTTGTTTTAAAGAGTGATGAAATGTTATATAATAGAGATAGTTTTTAGTGATAGCTAAGACTTTATAGTCACTTCAATAGAACTTTGAGAAAATTTATTCTGCTTGTTTTACCATTTATATATGATATACTAATTTTTTAGGCTGAGACGATCTTTGACCATGCACCATTCTTTGGTGGTGGCTTACTACCAATCTATTTAATCATTTTATCTTTTATCTCTCAAAGATATTTAATGATCTCATTTTTCTAAAAGTCAAGAAATTGAGTATTAGGAAAAACATCGAATTCTTTGAAGAATCATTATGTTTTTCAGAAATAATATCTGTATTTGTTTAAATGAAAGCTAATAATATATCACTAGTTTTTACTAAATCAGATTCATTATATCATTTAAGGATTTTATTAAAATTCTCTTAAATAATAGGATTATGATAAATCAAAAAATAAATTCAAGGATACTTCACACTTCTTTTAATTATACTTTATATATACATATTTACAAATATAAATATGCCTACTTAAGCAATATATAGCATTATTGTTAGAGAATTTTTGAGATAGAAAAAGAATATACATATATACATATATATATATATATCCTCTATTGTCCTTTAGTTATTCTCTCATTAATTCCAAAGAGTTTTCTTTCTCTCCTCCAAAACCCAAATTTTTAAGTTTAATCATCACCCATCATACAACAACAAGCACTTTTGAAAAGAACATCCAATATATAGCCACCACAGAACCTGAACAAACGACGCCTAGTTAAAGAGCCTTGTCATCCATGACCTCCACGCCCAGAGCCTCTATAGATGCTGCCGCCAGTACGGTCGTGATTTATGTATTATGCAGTTGAAGATGGTACCTACATCTAGATTCTAGTTAAAAGTGGTGATCAAGCTTGAGCCGTTAATAAAAAAACATTATCATGTATTCTAGAGTTTACATATAGTCGATATAAAGTCTGAAAGATGAAACTTTGAATATGTGTAATCATTATGTCAGTGTGATGATTAGGGGAGATTAGGGTTGTGCATTCTACATATAATAAATGCATGTGCTGCACTGACAGTCCCTAAAGCGACACTTGTAGCAACCAAAGGAGACATAAGAGATGCATTTTGCATTTTGGATCTCTTGTACACCTTCTGCAAGTTTTCTAACTTATCCTTTCTTAATCACCATAATTGTTTATCTTTTAGAAACATATGTATACACATTACTCTACATAACATGTAAAGGATTTGCACATAAATATATACATATACAATAAAAAAAATGATAACGGTTTACCTCCACATTTTATTAGCCAAAACATCATGGTAGAACTTGTAATCCCTAGTTTTCCGAAGGCAGAAGAGTCGGTCCTTTTTACACCTTGTGCAGGTAATGAACTCGCTCTGATGGAATTTCTACTTTTTTACCAATGAAGGTTGATCTATTGTTTAGGTCTACAACAACTTATAGTATTTAATTTTGTACTTCTATACAAATAGGGGATCTTGAACATATTCGTTCTGCCCATAAAAATCATAGGATAAATGAAAAATTGAATGATTTTTTACTTCTATACAAATATGATATCATGTAGGTATTCCTTCTATCTATAAAAGTCGTTTGATAAATGATAAATGCTCAACAAGTAAACTAAGTAACAAAGTTATAAAAGTAATCAGTAACTTAATAAGAATTTATTTTATCACAAGACTTGACATTTTAGAATAGTACACATTGAATTGCTAATTGCATCTTTATGCCACCAATCCCACCTACTTATTAGTATTTGATAATTCCATCTATTATATATATATGCATCCATTTATACATAATGTGAGAAAAAACTTGAGGCTAAAAATTTTCGAAGAGGATAATCCACAAGATGTGGTGTTCGAATTGGAGGCTCTTAAACCTTAAGAGAGCAATGCATCGTGTGTTGACTTTCCTATTTTTGACATAGAACTTCTACCTTCTATTTGCAAGCACCAAAATTGGAGCTCAAACTGCCACCTAAACATTTGAAATGTGTGTTATTGGGAGGATATGAGACCCTTCTAGTCATAAGCTTTAACAAGCTAAGTAGACTATAAGAAGACAAAATGATTTAAGTGTTTAAAAAGTAACAATGTCTATCCTAGGACATTAAACGAGGGTGTTTGATGGGAGGCAACCCATCGATTTTTCTTCATTCTTTTTTAATTTTCATTATTTGCATTAGTGAATTTAATTTATTTATAACATTTTTCTTTGAGTTAACATGAGTTCTATGGTGATTAGAATGCAAGGATAGGAAATTCAGGTGCTGGAGTAGTAAAAAAAGCCAAACTCTAGAATAGCCGAACAAACCTTTCCCAAGGCTTGTGTTTGGCCCATAAGACCCAGTCGTGTGCTCAAGAGATAAGACCATGTGACATGCCTCATCCATATAACACAACTATGTGTTACCACCAAAGTGTTTCTATGAGGGAAACACGGTCGTGTGCTTACCCAACATGGTAGTGTGTTAATCTACACATAAGCCTTGCCCAAGGCTTGTACCACACTTTTAAGACACAACTGTGTGTTACCACAAAAGTAGTTTTATGAGGGAAACATGGTCGTGTCGTGTCTACAACAAGGAAATCAATGGAATCCCAAGAAAAATACGGTTATGTGCATGCCTGACATGGCCATATGTCATTCCCCACATAAGCCTTGCCCAAGACTTATATCACCTGACAAAATATTTGGGGTTTCTCAAAAACTGATGTTTCCCAATGTGTCCTCCCTCTAAGTCAAGTAACAAGGGGAGTTAATCTGTGACTTTATTTTTATTGTTCATTGTTGGGGACAATGTGTAGTTTCAGTGTAGGGAAGAGGCATTCTACATTCTGCATTCTGTATCTTAGGTAGCTAGTTTTTCTTTTTAACATCTCATTCTAGGTATCTAGACCTTGCCTAATTTTTGCCACACCACACATACACCTCCAACAATTTATTTTTGCTCCAATCTTCATAACTATGTATATTATTTTTAAACAACTCTAATGGGGCATTTCAAAAGTCGATTTGCACCTATCACCATCTCCTATAAATTTTAGCATATTTTTTTATCTTTTCACACAATAAATGGTTATCTTTGATTACATACTGAGAATGACTTGTTTGAGAGTTTCTTATAAAAAAAAAAATTAATTTTCTCTTATTTTTGAATGAATTTCAATACTCAGAAAGAACTCCTTTACAACTTATCTGGAATTGTGCGCTTTAAATGAATAAATCAAATTATTTATTATGTGAGAGTGAGATGGAGTGTAAATACACTCACTTTGAAAATCAGTTGGAGTAAAAGTGTGAGATAGAGCATAAAACACACTCAGAATAAAAGGGAGAAAAAGAAGACAACACGAATAATAATCTACTCCTCTGGTCAAATGACTATGAGTAGCACTAGTAGCCACTTGAAACTGGTGAATCAACTAAGTAACTAGGTGCATTCATCATAAATGTTTGCCCTCGCATCAAAAGGTTAGTGACATTTCAAGCAAGCAAAGGTGCTCAAGGTTTTCTATTTTTAGCATGGACCAATTGCATGAATCTTTATATCTAAAAAAGTTTAGTGTCTATTTTACTAGATATTGGCTATTCCCCTTAATGAAATTTTTGTGTGCTAAGTTTGTAAAACTCTTTTATGTCGTGCTTGGATGTTGTCAAAGTGGTTATTCATTTGTGTGGTTCCATAAAACTCAAGCCTATAAATTACTAGTTGATGGTTATTCTTGTAACTTGATGATTGAGGTGTAACATGTGGGTTGTGATGAAATGATTTGGAGTAAGTAAGTTGAAGGTGAAGAGATGAGGATTGATGGAGTGTATTGTGTAGTGCTTGAGGGCAAGCACAAGATAAGTGTGGAGGAGTTTGATAGTGCCTAAAAATGACATCATTATCACCCACTTTTGGATTGTTGAACTTGATGGTATGTTATTTAATCCGAGTTGCATCACAGGTTATAAGGAGGAAACTTGGAAAAATAGCATGAAAAGAGGAAGAGTTCGTGAAAATTATCATCTGCCTTGGGCAAAGCTTCAGTCCTACCTCAGATAACTTAGCCTTGAGCAAGGCTAAGAGTTGCACATAATAGCAGATTTAAATTAAAACATGTGCTTTTTAGATATGTAATAGGGATATCATTCAAGCCAAGATTTGAGGTCAAAAATAAAGGGGAACATACTCTAGAAGGCTTGCGATAAGCCCAAAATCAAGGAAAATGATCCTAATCAACAAAAGAAGAAAACTCTATCTCCTTTTTTATAAAGAGGGCGACTATCAAAGTAGAGTCATCATCTCTCTTCTTCTCGACGTCACACACAATAACTTCAACTACTTCTATAATTTTTTCTTCATCTTTCTTGTGTCTTCTACTCTCCAAGAACTCATTTGTGTTAAAAAGCCCACCATGAGTGGCTGATTTATTTTTCTTTTCCTAGTTAATAGATCTAGCAATATCTAGTAATGTATTTGTGAGATCTAATCGAATTAATTTGAGTTTTATTTCAAAGTTGATTTTTATTTACTTCCTACACTTATATATATTTATTGTTTTGAATCTATTTAAATAGGGCCCATCATATGAGAAGAGAAATTGCAAGAAGATAGTTGAACCCCTCAAATTCATAATTATTTGAATGGTTTCAACATCAAGTAGCAATCAGTGTTGCACTAAGGAGGTAAGTATTCTAGTTGATTAGTTCTTGCGGATGAATCCGACAACTTGAATAAGGTCCTACTAGCACTCAAAACTATTGACATGTTAAATTATGTGGGTGTTTCCATGATTACTTGGTAGCAAAGAATAACTAATGAATATTTCTTGATTGATTTAGGAATAAAGAAGGATTGGTTGTCGAAACATTTCTGACAACAATAACTGATTTGCCATATTTTGGTTAAAACGCACCCTTGCATGTGTGATCAATTAAATTACTAGAGCTAACTATTTCATCGACTAGGAATTCTTCTTATAATTGTTTTAGTTTCTAATTTACAGCCAAGAGTTTGTTTAATATTATTCTACTCATTACTTACTTTATATTTTGTGTATTTGATTCTACAAACCCTCACTTATTTGCGTTTTACTCGTTTGTCAAGAAATAAAATTAGTTTCCAATTTTCTGTGGATTGCCTTCTTACCACTATTACAATATTGGTTTATTGGTTAATTAGGAATTTATTTTTGGTTGATTCGGCACTCATCAAAATTTTTAACATTATCTCAACAAAATTATTTCTTACTTTTCAAAGTAAATGGCTAATAAGTTTTTCCATATAAATATTAAATTTAAAAATAAATTTTAGTTAAAGTGACTCATTTATACTATAATGGCAGTCATAAAATGAATAAAATCAATGTTCATAAGAAGTTTATATAAATTAAGTAAATGGCTAATAAGCTGAATGGCTTCAATTTCCTTTACACATCTCACTTGGAGCTTCACTAGAAGAATGAACTTGATATGTTTGTTCCTGATCCATACAAGGTTAAGTTTAACAAGATATAAGGTAACAAGTTTGATGAGATGAAATAGAGCTAGTGAAGTTTTTTTCGAGAAAACAACCAATTTGGAAATTTGGTTCTTGTAACTCTTAAGAAAAATGTTCTTAAAATTAATCGTAATGTTGCATATTATTATTGCAAGCTTTTCTATTATTGACATATAATTGTGCATTTACTAGGAAGTGATAAGATGTTATATAAGAGATAGTTTTTAGTGATAGTTAAGACTTTATAGTCACTTCAATAAAACTTTGAAAATTTTTCTTCTAATTTTTTACCATTTATATAGGATACACTAATTTTTTAGGCTGAGACGATCATTGACCATGCAGCATTCTTTGGTGGTGGCTTACTACCATTCTATTTAATAATTTTATATTTTATCTCTCAAAAAAAAATAATGATCTCATTTTTATAGAAGCCAAGAATTTTGAGTATTAGAAAAAACATCCAATTCTTTAATAAATCATTATTTTTCAAGAAATAATATCTGTATATATTTAAAAGAAAGCCAATAGCATATCATTAGTTTCTACTAAATCAGATTTTTTATTTCATTTAGTGATTTTAGTAAAATTCTCTTAAATAATAGGATTATAATCAATTAAAAAATAAATTCAAGGATACCTCACACTTCTATTAAGTATACTTTATATGTATGTACTTTAAAAATTTAAATATGCCTACTTAAACAATATGTAGCATTATTATTAGAGAATTTTAAGATAAAAAAAGAATATACATATATACATAAATACACATATATATACTCTATTGTCCTTTAGTTCTTCTCTCATTAATTTCAAAGAGTTTTCTTTCTCTTCTCCAAAACCCAAATTCGAAGCACAAATTTTCAAGTCTAATCATGACCCATCATAGAGCAATAAACACTTTTGATAAGAGCTTTTAATGTATGGCCACCACTGAACCTAAACAAACAATGACTAGTTCGAGAGCCTTATCGTCCACCACCTCTATGCCCAGAGCCTCTACAGATGCTGCCGCCGGCACTGTAGGGATTTATGTACTACGTCATGGAAGATGGTGCATGCATCTAGATTCTAATTGAAAGTGGTGATCAAGCTCAAGTTATTAATCAAAAAACATAATCATGCAGTCTGAATTTTACGTATAGTCGATATAAAATCTAAAAGATGAAACTTCTAATCTCCGTAATCATTAAGCTAGAGTGAAGATGGGGAGATTACGACTGTGGATTCTGTAGATAATAAATGTAGTTGCAGCACTGAAAATCTCTAAAGTGACACTTGTAGCAACAAAAGTAAACACAAGAGTTGCATTCTGCAATTTGTATCTCTTGTACACCCTCTGCAAATTTTGCGACATACCCTTTTTCATCAACATCACAGTTTATCTTTTAGAAACACATATATACACATTACCGAACATAACATGTAGTGGATTTGCAAATAAATATATACATATACAACCCAAATAATGATAAAGGTTTACCTCTCATAGGGCAAGTCGGGGCATCTCCACCTTTTATTAGCCAAATCATCATGGTAGTGCCTGTAATCCCTAGTTGTATGGAGGTGAAAGAGTTGGTCTTTTTTACACCTTGTGCAAGTAATGAACTCTCCCCGATGGAACTATTGCTTTTTGCCAATTAGCCTTGATCTCTTGGTTAGGTCTACAGTAAGTTATAGTATTTAATTTTGTACTTCTATACAAATAGAAGATCTTGTATGTATTTCCATAAAAGTCGTGGGACAAATAAAAACTTGAATAATTCTTAACTCTTATATAATTAGGAGATCTTATGAGTATTCCTTCTACCTATAAAAGTCGTCTGACAAATGACTAATACTCAATTGAGTAAACTAAGTCACAAAATTATAAAAGTTATCAGTAACTTAATAGCAGTTTATTTTATCATAAAACATGACCTTTTGGAATAGTACACATTGAATTGCTAATTGCATCTCTATGCCACCAATCCCACCTACTTAATATTAGTTGATAATTCCATCTTTTATACATATATTTATATGCATCCATTTATACATAATGTGAGGAAAATTTGAGGCTAAAAATTAGTTTTAAGGCTAAAAATTTTGGTGAAAATGAAGAGACAACATAATATGAGGAAAAATAAAAGTAGACTATGAGCTAAGAGGAAGAGAGAACAAATTGACTACTTGAATAGAAAAGCTTTCAAGGAGGATGAATTTTTCATTTTTAAGATCTAATAGATAATGTGTTGGAATATTTTTTTTATGTATCATTATTTTTTAAAATTTCCTACAATGTTAGTATAAGTCGAAGCTAACTCAAAAAATATATAAATATATTACATTAATTAAACTTATAATATCAGTAATAAGTTAAGTTAATATTAGAAAGTAAAATTTGTATGAGTATACAATCATTTAAAAAGCTCACAATGTGCTAAATGTTGTGACCATATAATCCTTTAGTTTAAAATTTAAAATGTTATCATTAGCGACCTATATTTTTTATATTATACTATGAAGTATGTTATAATGTATTTTAGAATTTTCACTAACAATTATGTCATATTTTTTATGTTAAATTTCAACTGATTTTTTATATATTGGTATATAAATATATGATTTAAACTAAAATCTTGCATTAAAATAATTAATCGCATTATTGTGAAGTGTACTAAATTTTTCAAAAGAAACAAACAAATGACTACATTAATTAATAAAAACCACGCAATCAATGAAAAGAATAAATGAGAATTAAGGGATGAAATAAAAGATTTTGCATGTTAATCAACCATTCATACTAAAAAAAAAAGAATTAATCATCACACTTTTCATGAAGCAAGACTTTTAAATATTAGAAAAAAATCTAATTGTTTAATAAACAATTCTTTCTTATAAAATAACAAATGTATTTGAAAACCAAAAAAATCCGGTTACATATCAACATCTTTTACCAAATTAGAATCTACACACACATGTTTGTACAATATGGTAAAGAAATGTGAATAGGGTAGACTTGGTTAACTGTTATCATTAAATTTGTCTTCTAAAGACAAAAATTACGAAATTAAAAAATAGTTAGCAGAAAATATTCAAAGCTATTCCATCTATCTCATTTTCCTTCCTTCACTTTTCCTTTTGAGCTTTATTGTTCCAGTAGCACTCACCATCTTCATCTATAATTCTCAATTCTCATAAATCTCATCTTCTAAAAATTGAAAAAAATATCGTAAAACTATATAAAATTGTTAGAGAATTTTTTAGATTAAAAATGGCAGAAGGTCGAGTTTCTATTGCTTATAAATCAAAAAAATATGTTGCAGCATAAAAAACTTTTAACATATCTCAACAAAATTGTTTCTTACTTTCCAAAGTAAGTGGCTAATAAGTTTTTCTGCACAAATATTAAATTCAAAATTGAATTTTATTTGAAGGGACTCATTTTGTACTATAATAGTAGCCATAGAACTAATAAAATCAATGTTCATAAGCATTTTATATATATTAAGTAAAATATCTAATAAGTATAATAAAACGACATCCCAAATAGTCATGGATCTTTATTTAAGAAATTACATTTTAATTAGTCACAATTCTTTATTTCCTTTAAATAGTTTCTGATTCTTTATTTGAGTTCAAAGATTTCATAATTATAATATAAAATAAGACTAACGTTTTTCACAGCCTGCACAAAATAATCAACCCTACATATTTTCAAGTCTAATTCTCACCCATTATACATCAACAAGCACTTTTGGTAAGAGCATCCAATGCATGGCCATCACAGAACCTGAATAAACGATGACTAGTTAGAGAGCCTTGTCGTCCACAACCTCTATGCCCAAAGCCTCTATAGATGCTGCCGCCAGTACTGTAGGGATTTGTTTACTACCGGGTAGAAGATGGCACGTGCATCCAGATTCCAATTGAAAGTAGTGATTAAGCTCGAGTTGTTAATAAAAAAAATGATCATGCAGTCTGAATTTTACGTATAGTCGACATAAAGTCTTAAAGATGAAACTTTCAATCTGCGTAATTATTATACCAGAGTGGTGATTAGGGGAGATTAGGATTGTGTATTCTACTTATAATAAATATAGGTGCAGCACTGACAGTCCTTAAAGCGATTCTTGTAGCAACCAAAGTAGACACAAGACGTGCATTAAGGATCTTTTACCTCTTGTGCACCATCTAAAAATTTTACAACTTGCCCTTTCTTCATCAGCATCATAGTTTATCTTTTAGAAACACATATATATATATTATTCAGCATAAAATATAGTGGATTTGGACATGAATATATACATATACAACCAAAATAATGATAAAGATTTACCTCCTATAAGGCCAGTTGAGGCACCTTCACCTTTTATTAGCCAAATCATCATGGTAGAGCTTGTAATCCCTAGTAATGTGGGGGCAGAAGCGTTGGTCCTTTTTACACCTTGTACAGGTAATGAACTTGCCTCGATAGAACTGCTGCTTTCCACCAATGAGTCTTGATTTGTTGTTTAGGTTTATAGCAAGCTTGTAGTGTTTCATTTTTTACTTCTATACAAATATGAGATCTTAGAGGTACTCATTATGTCCATTAAAGTCGTGGGAGAAATAAAAAATTGAATTATTTTTTACATTATACAAATAGGAGATCTTGTAGGTATTCCTTCTACCTATAAAATTTGTGTGACAAATGACAGATACTCAAAAAAGTAAACTAAGTCATAAAGTTATAAAGTAATTAATATCTTAATAGTAATTTATTTTATCACAAGATTTAACGTGTTAGAATAGTACACATTGAATTGCTAATTGCATCTCTATGACACCACTCCCACCTACTTAATATTAATTGATAATTCCATCTTATATATATATATATATTTATTTATATGCCTCCATTTATATATAATGTGAGGAAAATATTGAGGTGAAAATGAAGAGACAACATAATGTGAGGGGAAAAAATACTGACTGTGAGTTAAGAGGAAGAGAGAACAAATTAATTACTTGAATAGAAAAGCGTCCAAGGAGGATGAATTTCTCATTTTTAAGCTCTAATAGACCATGTAGTGGAATAATTTTTTTTTATGTATAATTATCTTTTAAAATTTCTTACGAGGTCAGTAATAAATTAAAGTTATCTCAAAAAACTTACAAATGTATCACATTAATTAAACTTATAAGATCAGTAATAAGTTAAATTAATATTATAAAATAAAGTTTGCACGAGTATTCAATCATTTTAAAGGCTCACAAGGTGTTAAACATTGTGACCATGTAAACCTTTAGTTTACAATTTAAAATGTTCTCATTTTTTACTTATATTTTTTATATTACACTATGTAGAATGTTAAAAGGTATTTTAAAATTTTTTTTAACAATTAGATCATGTTTTGGTATATAAATATATGATTTAAACTAAAATATTACATTAAAATAAGTAATTAAATTATTGTAAAATATAGTTGATTTTTTAAAAGAAACAAGCAAATGTATCACATTAACTAATAAAAACAATGAAATCTATGAAAAGAAATAATGAGAATTTAGAGATAAAATAAAAAATTTAGCATGTTGATCAAGACTTCATTCTTAAGAAGGAAAAAATTAATGATCACATTTTTTTTAAAGCCAAGACTTTTGAATATTAGGAAAAATATCCAATTGTTTAATAAACTATTGTTTCTCATAAAATAACAAATGCATTTGAAGATAAAAAAAATCCAGTTGGATATCTGAAATTTCTACCGAATCAAAATCTTGATATCTTGTAAGGATTTTGATGAAGTTCTCTTATATAATATTATTATGGCAAAATCAAAAAAATTCAACTTTACCACAAACTTTTTATATAAATCACATGTGTACATAAAAAATTAGCTAATTTTTGTTACGTACTTTTTATTCTTAAATCACTAATTTAAAATAAAAAATTATCAAGTGATTGTGATATTTTAAGTTTTGTTTCTATAATTTTTTGACAAAACTTTAGTGTTAAACTTGTGCAGTTGACAAATTTATTTATATTCTAAAGTAATTAACACTTAATTATCTAATCCTAATCCATTATCAAGGTAGTAACTATACATACATGTATGGTATAGTAAAGAAATATAAAGAGGGTAGACTTGGTTAACCATTATCATTAAACTTGTCTTTAAAGACAAAAATTATGAAATTATAACATAGTTAGCAGAAAATATTCAAAGCTATTTTCATCTATCTAATTTTCCTTAATTCACTTTTTCTTTTGAGCTTCATTATTCCAATAGCACTCACCATCTTCATCTAGAATTCTGAATTCTCATAAATCTCATCTTCTAAAAATTAAGAAAAAGTTATAAAACTATGTAAATTATTAAAGGATTTTTTAGATTAAAAGGACCAGAAGATAAAGTTTTCACTACTTATAATTCAGAAAAATAAAATGCGGCATGATTAACTTTTAACATTATCTCAATAAAATGGTTTCTTACTTTTCAAAGTAAATAGTTAATGAGTTCTTCCGCATAAAGATTAAAGTTAAAAGTAAATTTTATTTGAAGTGACTCATTTTGTCTTAATGGCAGCCATAGAACTAATAAAATCAATGTTCATAAGTATTTTATATAAATTAAGTAAAATATCTAATAAGTATAATAAAATCACGTCCCAAATAGTTATGGATTCTTTATTTAAGACATCACATTTTAAATAGTCACATTTAAATTTAAAAGTAAACAAGGGTTTAGCTTCATTTAATCTAAACTTCAGTGACAAATCTACTTCCAGAAATCATTGGTTTGACAAAAAAAAACTGTAACCCACTTTTGACAGTGTTGGAAACCCATATGTGTTTTCTAGTCATTTGAAGTTGATTTGTTCATGTGTGTAGGTTGTTGTTGAATTCTTCAAGAAGGTAAAACCTGTAGTAATATATTTTATACATGCAATGGTATTTTATAGATGCATTATGAATAAATTTAATTTTTAAATATGATCTCTGTTGCGATTTTAGTATTGAGTGAATGTGTGTGTGTGTCATGTGTCCATTTGGTTTAAAATCTATAAATTGGATGGATTTTTGTGTATACTTACATTTGATAAACTATTTATTGAAGGATGGTAAGATGGAAAAACATAAACGAATGGGGAATGTACGGGTTTGGAAAAGAAAAAAAAATGTATATATCTCCTTGTGGGTTAGTTTTCTACAAAGAGCAAAATTAGAATATATACATATAAAGTATACTTAAAAAAGTGTGAAGGTGTTTGTTGAATTTATTTTTTGATTTATCATAATCCTAATATTTAAAAGATTTTACTACAATCCTTAAATGAAATAAAGAATATGATTTAGTAAAAACTAGTGATATGAAATTGAATTTTTTTAAATATATGCAGATATTATTTTCTAAAAAATAATGGTATATTAAAGATTGGATGTCTTTCCAAATACTTAAAATTCTTGGGTTCTAAAATAATATGATCATTACCTTTTAAGATAGAAAAATAATATACATATAAATATATGGCTATTCTTCTCTCATTAATTCTAAAGAGTTTTCTTGCTCTTCTCTAAAACCCAAATTCCAAACACAATTTTTCAAGTCTAATTATAATCATCATGCAATACAAAGCCCTTCAAATAAGAGCATCCAATGTATGGCCACCAAAAAACCTGAATAAACGACGACGAGTTAGGAAGCCTTGTCGTCCACCACCTCCAAACCTAGAGCCTCTGTAGATGCTGTCACCACCACTGTATGGATTTGTATACTATACATTGGAAGATGGCATGGGCGTCCAAATTCCAATTGATAGTGTTGATCAAGTTCAGGCCGTGAATGGTCGGCAAGTCAACACCGAAACAATCAACATCTTGAAAGAGGTTCGTTTGAGAAAGAACTGACAAGGACATGCTTGCGCCTATGTCTTCATCTACTTTGACAGAGACACACACGATTTTGGCTTGCTAATTCGAGGATGGATTGCTAAAAGAGGATGATAGCACCATAAAAGACTTACTGGGTTTATATGTCCCACAAATGCTCTAGTTAAATTTGACATAAATATATACAT
This sequence comes from Carica papaya, assembly GCF_054855325.1. Taxonomy (NCBI): domain Eukaryota; kingdom Viridiplantae; phylum Streptophyta; class Magnoliopsida; order Brassicales; family Caricaceae; genus Carica; species Carica papaya. The sequence continues at coordinate 28,248,910 of NC_142317.1, forward strand.
ACATGAATATTAACCTTGGTATGTCTATATATATGTATATATAATACTAATATTCCTTTGGTTATCTAATTAATTAACCCATTTTAATTATATTTAAATCTACCATTTAGCCTATTTTAGTTAATCTTAAATTTAAAAAATACATCCATAAATTCATATAAAATATATAATATTCCTCTAATAATTCAACTAAACGAACCAATTTAATTATAATTGAAACTATGATTTAACCTATTTTAGTAAATTATAAGTTTACAGTTACAATTATAAATTCTTGCAAAATTATCCCACAAATTAAAGATTATCTTTGTTTTTGCAATGATATTATGATCCAAGGGGGAAAAAATACACCTCCTAAAAGAAGATTTGGGAAGAGTACCAATAAGGACATTACAATTTTTTATATGTACTATATATGTATATATTTAACATGCCATGGACCATCCCCTGTCTGATAGGGCAATGACTCGAGCATACTTACTTAAATTATGAAAAATCAAGTTAGGTAAAATAACTTAACTATATTAATCATAATAAAGTCGTAGAAATGTTATATCCCTTAAATGTAAAACATAAACATATATTTGAGGCTCTAAATTTTCTTTCTTATATTATAAAACAAATGTACGAAATAATAACCTTAACCTCAGAGTCTAGTTTCTAAAACTTTTCTCCTTATAACCGCTCACTCTGCAACGGTATCTTCGTTATCTAAAGGGTGATAGGGGGTGAGATAAAATATTTCAATAAACAATATTATGGAGTCACAACATAATACATGCAGTATATAGTTTTTTTTACACACTACAAAAAAAAAACATATGTTGTATATTCTTTCAAAAACACAGATATACAAATAAGAAAAAAAAAATACACAAATCAGAAAACAGATTCATAATTACTTTGTTGTATACTTCATCACTATTATGGAGGATCAATCAATTACCATACATTATGCAGGCACACATACTTATCACTGGTTTTTCATGTACCCAAACGTGGAACAACATACATGAGTACCTTAAAATGCTCCTCGAACACGGAATTGTTAGGGTACGCAGATCAAACTATTTCCCCACCTGAACATGGAACAATTATGTTATGCGTACATATTTAACGTCACCAATACACCCGAACATGAAACAATATGTATGGCCATATTGAAACCTAGCATCATGCAGGTCTTTTCATAATAACTTCTTTCCATAATGAGTGATGCACACATAATAAAACTACATTTTGAAAACAAAAAGCAAAATAACACTTAAATCGAAGTAAATCCTTAACAAATACTTACTTCACAAATACGAAAATATAAATTAAATTTTTTTCAAAAATATGTAACTTCAATAGTAAAAATGCATGAAATACTTCAAAGCTAATAGGTTAATGAATCCATAATATCCACTTACTTTAGGTTCTTAACAATCGTATTTCAAATCTTTCAATTTCTTTGTGGAGCTGTAACCATAATTCTGGCTGAGTTCTGGCTTTATTATGATCTTTTTATCTCAAAAATCTAGCAGGATTTTGGGATTATTTTGGTCTCTTTCTTTACTAAAAAATATCCAACACAATACCCATAAACTAATCCCACAAGTCAAAGAGAAACTGAACTTTAAAACTTAAGAAAAGGCTTACCTTTCTAACAGTTTATAACCTCCTTTTAACCGTGAGCCTTTTCTTTTTTCTCTTCCTCTTCCTTTGCTCTCACAAATTTAGTAGTTTTCTCAAGGTTTTTATCTAAAAACCTCATAATACTCTCATAAAATCACACACCTCGTACTCCTTCTTCGTCCCTCACCTCTATGTTTTGCACTATTTTTCTCTCATCCATAATATCTCTTCTTTTATTCTCCCATCTTCTATTTATAAGAGTGGGGAGCCACGAGAGACAGCTTGCCACCATTCTGCCATACCACTTCATTTAAAAGTTGTCACCTTTCATCATGTCACTTTATCTGAAAATTTACCACTTTTCACATGCCGATTTATCTAAGAAGTTATCACTTTTCACATGCCACTTCATCTAAAAGTTTTCACTTTCTGTTATGTCATTTGATCTAAATGTTACCACCTTTTTCCATTAGGAAAAATATCTAATTTTTTAATAGACTATTGTTTTTCAAGAAATAACATATGGATTTGAAGACAAGAAAAAAATCCAATCGCATATCACAAGTATCTACTAAATCAGGTTCTTGATATCTTCTAAGAATTTTGATGAAGTTCTCTTATATAATAATATTATGACAAAATCAAAGGGAGAATAAATAAGCTTGTAAATAATTAGTACTAAAGTGGGAAGAAAATAAAACAAAAGAGATTAATAATAATACTTAATTGTTGGGGTTGGGCTAATGGCTTAGAATAGTGAATGACACTGAATATTATAGAATACTTGTGGGTCAAATGAAATTAAGATATACCTCTAAATTGGTAATAAATAGGGAAAGGAACAGCAAAATAAGCTAATTTTGGGAGGTTAAAATTTAAATACAACCCTTGTGGATTGAAGGTCTAACTATGGAGTTAGGTGGGAAGTGTCAATTTAAATGTTTAAAATTTTAAAGAAAGAAAAATGTGTAATACAAATAAATCTAGGAAAGGAAATCATAACAAAAGTGAAATAAATCTTAAACAATATAGTCTTAATAATAAACTTCTAAATATAATTAAGAGTAACCAATATCATCCCAGAAGTAACAAATGCTAAAAAGGAGTGTGGCCGTGAGAATGCCCGTGCCTGCGAAAAGTCCTGCAACTACGAGGAAAACTAATCATGCTGGTAATAGGTTTCACCTCTTCCCAAAAAAGAAACCGCAAGCAATTCCTCTTTGTTTCCTATTTTTTCTCAAATAGGAAAGTCCAAGAACATACAAGATGGGCTTGGGGAAATAGGAAACCAGATCCAATTGCCCATAAGTCCAATTACAAAAAGTTGGGCCAAGAAGTTTCAAAATACTTTTGATGGCAATCAAATCCACCAAAATAAAATCCTAATTAATCAATAAAACTAAAACATAGTAGTGGAAAGAAGGGTGGAATCTACAGGGAGTTGGAAATTAATTTTCTTCCTTAATCAATAATGGAAAAGTGAATAAGATGGGGGGTTTATCGAACTAAATACTCAAAACGTAAAATGAACAATAAGTAAAATGAAGTTGAGCAAAATCTCAACTGCAAGTTAAAATCTAAACAATTATAAAGAGGATTCCTAGTTAACAAAATTGCCAACTCCAGTAACGTAATTGATCATGCATGCAAGGATTAGTTTTATTTAAGGTATGACAAATAGGTTATAGTGGTAAAAAACATTCAAACTACAAATATTTTGTTATTTTTAAACTTGCCAAGAAACGTTCATTGATTAGCTTTTTCACTGTCAAGCAGTCCTGGGAATGTCCATGGGATTTAACTTGCTAAAAGTCTTAAAAACTAAAAAAACGTGATTCAAGTTGCCAAATTCATCGGCATGAACTTGTAATCTAGATCACTTACCTCAGTATGGCACTAATCGCTTCTAAGTACCATAATCACGCAACAATTATGGATTTAAGAGATTTTACCAGCTATTTACTGCTTCTAGACACATCTGACGGGCCCTATCTAAATTAATTCAAAGCAACAAATACATGTAAACACAGGAAATAAATAAATACCAAGGATTGAACAAAACATGAATCAAATCAATTAGATCTCACAAATACATCACTAGAGTTCACCAAATCTTAACTAGGAAAAAGAAAATAAATCAACCACTCATGGTGGACTTTTTAACACAAATGAGTTCTTGGAGAGTAAAGAAAAGAAGAAAGATGAAGAAGAAAAAATTTGAAGAAGCAGCAGAAGTTGCTGTGTGCGACGTTAGGAAGAAGAGAGATGATCCTTCCACTTTGGCAGCTGCCTATTTTATAACCGTTGGGAGTCCAAGATTTCTTTTTTTTCTTCATTTTTGATCCTGTTCCTTGATTTCAATATATCTGTATCTTTACATAATGATTTCCTCATGATTTTTGGCCCTTGGATCATAACAAGGAGGATATCTCCTCAAATATTCAAAAAGCTTACTTTTTTTTAAGCGCACTGTAGGTGGATGTGCAAGCCTTAAGCAAGGTTTATTTTCATTGCACACGATCCTTTTAAATTTAAAAGTTGCCTTTACCTTGGCCAAGGCTTAGTAGGTCATAAATTGTGTCCCATTCTGCTTACTTTGCTGCAACTCATGCAATTTAATTTTTTATGTTTGAAAAATAGCTACAATTCCTAAAAGATGGTTATAACTGCAATTCGATTTTTTTAAACATCTCATTTGGGTTGTTTGAAATGATAGAGATAAATGAGAGGGTGTGAGTAAAAAATTGCTAGAGGTGCATTGAAAGGGTATGAGTCAAAAATTGTTAAAGGTACATGTGTAGTGTAACTAACCTTGGGTAAGGCCAGTGTACCTAGAATCATGTGGTAGATATGAAACTAGCTATTTACGATGCTTAATGCAGTATGCAGGGTACTACTTCCCCTATGCTTAAACTACACATTATCCCTAATGTGTTGCAAGTTTAAGAGGAGGCAAACAAACAGAAAGTAGAACAGAAGATGAAAGGGAAAAATAAAAAATCATGAGTAAAGTAGAGAGAAGATGACTCCCATGTCTTCATCTATTGCGAGTTCATGTGTTTGAGTGTCTAGTTTGGGCGATCAATTATGTTAGGGCATCGATTTTCTCGTACAGTTTCCTCAAGGAGCCTCCATGTTGTGCAAGGTGCCATCTATCATGCGGATGTGCAGCAATGTGTGGTTCAAAAATCATTGAAGTTGGGCAGTGGAGGAGCTAGGGCTGCTTGCTATAGATTCTTCTATCATGTGGCATAAGAGGTCAAGGTGGGGTAAGGTAGGGGAGGCCATCTTTCAATTCTAGGAGGCCCATGTCACCCAAAGATTGAAGATAAAAAAGTTCCTAAGGGCAGGCTATATGTAGGTCAATCTCATCACCATCGAATTTGGTAGTGAAGGCAGCGATTCTGGTGATGACTGAGCCTAGGATTAACAAATGCCGAGAAGAGATAACATTAGCAAATTGTGATACAAACCAATACCCAAGGTTCACCTAGTGTCGCTAGTAAATACACAAAAGAAAGTACTGCTCTATTTTAGAGATGATGCTTGGTGCGTCCCTACGACCTAAAAAAGAGTAAGACAAAAATTGTTAAATGTATTCCATGCATGGGTTACACAATTAGAGATATTTAGACTTACTGGGGTCATATGCATCGCTATGGTTGAGGCAGAATTCATCGTAGACAGTGGCTGGGTCAAAGTCTTTGCAGAAATCATAGTATGGGTGTTCTGTTTCCCATTCAAAGAACCCAAATGCATCATTAAATTTAACAATGGAGAGTCGAAAATGCCTACCTTGAAGACAGTATGAGATGAGGTTTGGGGTGTGGAGATTGAATTTGGTCGACTTGTAAAAGTGGAAGGTGGTGTAAAATTCCCTGACTAGTTCGATGTAGGCAGCGGCTCCACTGCAAAGAAGTTGGCTCAACTGATGGCGTAGACTAGATTCAAAATACCCTTTTTGATGATAAGGGTGTCAAGAGTGGGGTCCTGTATGGATTTGCTGAGAATAATAAGTAGTTTATAGATTTCCTCATACCGTTGTTTCTCCATATCATCCTCGAATGTGAGATGTCTTCAAAAGTCAATTTTCTTAGGTTGGTGGATGGGTTGGCCTCGACAAACTCAGGATCTCTTTGGCGCTCCCTCTTGTGTGCCTTTTTCTACAATGGGTTGACTAGGAGTAGTAAGAGGAGGGTCTCGATTTTTGGTCATTTGACCTATTCTGACATCGGGAGTGGTTATGTGCGTTGGTGTGAGTTGGAGATGTTAATTATGGGGCTTTAGGGAGTAGGTTTGCTACTTGTGAAGCTACTTATGTCTGTCAATGAAACAAGTACGACTGGTTGGGCTAGTTTGGAGGTTTCTTTGGTGCGAGGGTGTGTGAACGGCCAGAGGCCATTAGTTTTTTGAGCGAATCTCTTGCATCTCATTATCAGTGGTTGCTGAGGGTGGAGTGATGTGAGATTTATGGATGAAGAGTAGGAAGGGGAAGATTGGAGATTGAGAGGGCAAGGGATAGGAAAGGTTAGGGTTTGATATCAAGGGTCGGTGTTTGAAATTCAAAGTAGGACCCAAGTGGCAATAGCTTTGGGAAAGGGAAGTTTAAGTTTTACTTATGGTTTTTTTTATTTTCTTTAAGTAAGGCTTGTGTATCTTTCACTAGTTGAGTGTAAGCCTAGGGCAAGGATTAGGATGGTTTAGTCTGTGACATCCCAAATGTTATTCAAGGCATGAGGGTGTCAGATACAGAAACAGATTACGAGTGCATGATAAAGATTATATCAAGCGGACCAAATTGGTACAAATCTCGTACAAAATATATGAGTTTCAATTACATATATATATATAACTAATGCCAGAAGTGGCAACAAAATATAAAATATCAAAATACAAAAAGGGCTACTTCTATCATTATGCTATTGAACTCATTAGAGTGTGGGAACAATCATGCACTCAAGGTTTGTTGATCCATGGGATCCTCATAAACTTCAAGGGGTAGGTCAGTGGAAAGTTCCTCACTATCTTCCTCATCTAGGGGGCGCATGGAAAGAGTGAGTTTCATATGCTCAGTAAAAAAAATAATATTTAAATAATAACATAAGATTTAAAAGGTGAATAATTATATCACAAATTCTTACCATTAGATCTTGTCAGAGTATTATCCTGCATTATGAAAATAATTTATTTATTAAGAAAATGTTATAGTCACCACAATAAAAATCAAACATCATACTTGACAATAGAGAAAATCAAATAAATCATGAAATGCTTAGATTTTTGTATCATGCTTCGCAAAGTCGTTCTGACTTCTATCTTTGAGGGCAGATATGGATTTCCGACTACCCATGTAGAGTAACTAGATTAGATATAGATAACATCAATTTGCTTAGGCACATTTCAAGCTTGCTAAACCATGATATGACTATGACCACAGCAGTATCAACCATAGTGGTCCTATTAGATATTCTATAGCCACGGCAGTACTTAGCCGAAGGTAACCTCTGATAGATATTCGCATCACTGCTCTCGTCAGAAGGTATGCCATCATCCACAGGGAGTAATCCTCTCACATCTTTTCAAACCATATGGGGGAGGGGGAAACAGATACCCCTCAGAGATAAAAAGCCTAACGAGATATTTGATGCATTATGCATGTCAATATGGATACATACACACTTTGGACCATTAAGGCTTCATTCCACTTTTCTTTTTTTTATTATTTTCTAGATAACATCATTGATTTCATATTATTTTATTTACATGCAAATCATCAAGTGCCTATAAATCATATAGCGTGCTTGGAATCAAGAATAATTCACTTTATTAGAACAACTAAACACAGAACATGCAAACTACACAAAATCACATATTCATTTTTTTAATTTTTCTACAAATACACCTTAAAACAATTAAAGAAATACTTAATTCGTGACTAGAACCTCAAAGTTTTTCTAACTGTTCTTCTTCTTCTCCTCCTCTTCTTCTCTCTTTAGTTCACTTTCTCTCCAAACTTTTTTAAGGTGGAAGAATGAAATGGAAGTGAAGAGAAAATGGGAGGAATGGTACTTATTTATAGAAAATAGGGACAAACATCGAATATGCACCAAGTGGCGAAATCTGATAAAAAGAGAGAGTGTCGAATGAAAAATGATGATTTGATGTGGCATAAAAAATGGAGGAAATGTTTTTCATCTACTGGTAGCAGCACACCCCAAACAGCAGCACACCACCCAAGGAGGGTAGTGGCATACTACTCGAGGCAGCAGTGTGACTCACCCGGTAGGTGTGCACTAAAGGCATAGCCTGCAGGCGCTGGGCTACCCTGCAATGCGCAAGAGCTAGCCTACGTGTTCGGAGATCATATAGTGCACTGGGGCACCGCGCGCAGGCCTATTGTGCTTAGGCCAAAGGCACAGAGGCCTATCTACGTAGGCTTGCTACGTGGATGACACGCACACAGTGTGTGATGCCTAATCGTATCCGTGTGCAATGTGACGTGCGTGGATGGGCCGCCTGTGCATGATAAGACGTGCATGCAGTAATGACCCTGTGCCTCACGTGGATGGGATGTGCGCACTGTGCGCACGTCTTGCGCCTGGTCATGCGTGCACAGCGAGTGGTGCCCACACTAGCGTCCCTCTCTCGTGGTTGTTTTCCCATGGGATTTTCCCCCCTTTTTTGTTTTCTCCTAAAAATTAATTATTTTAAAAAATAATGATAAATTAAGTAATAATAGATAAAAATTAAAATTAAATAAAATCAAATAACAAAAGGTGCATATGATTGAAATTACAAATTACGATATAAGACTACGAAATAAAATGAAATGATTTTAGGTGGCCTTAAGGCCCAAATAAATAGGGGTTCTCCAAATGTAATTTAGTACGGTGGTGAGTGGGGTGTTATAGTAAACCATCATCCGACACTCTGAGCTCTGGCTTCAAACCTTGCTCCTTGTCCTTCCTAATGGTCAACAATGTGGAGTTAATCAACTGGGCATCTCTGATCTATTAAAGTATTATAGGTAGGATATTTAAACTAGCCAAATAAACACCTTTAGCTTGATCATGAAGTTGAATTTTCCGCGTAGCATATAACAACTTCCACTCAGAAACCATCATGCAAGCAAGTGTTCCTATATTCTTTCTACTAAATGCATAATCTACTACATTACTCCTACCTGGATAATATAAGATCTTATAGTCATAATCTTTAAGTAGTTCCATCCATCACCTCTGGTGTATGTTGAAATCCTTCTGAGTAAAAATATATTTCAGACTTTTATGGTCAGTATAGATCTCGAATGTCTTACAATACAAACAATGACGCTAGAGTTTCAAGGTGTAAATAATTGCAGCAAGCTCCAAGTCATGAGTGGGTTAATTTTGTTCATGTACCTTCAGTTGTCTTGACCCATAAATTATGAATCGTCCATGCTGCATCAGTACACATCCCAATTCCTAATAGGAAGCATCACTATATATTGTATATCCACCAGTTCCATTCGATAGAGGCAATACAAGCGTAGTGGTCAACCGTGTCATGATCATTCTCTCACATGCTTTATCTCATTTAAATTTGACATCCTTCTTTGTAAGCCGAGTAAGAAGAGCTACAATCTTGGAGAATCCATTCACAAATCTGCGGTAATACCCAGTTAATCCTAAAAATCCTCTTATATCGTTGACTGTAGTAGGTTGTTCTCAATTTAACACGGTCCCAATTTTATGGGGATCCATTAACACACCATATTTTAATATTACATATCCTAGAAAGGCAATTTAACCAAGTCAAAAACCACACTTACTTAACTTTGCATTCAACTTCTTTTCTCTATGAACCTGCAAAACTTGAGCCTGATGTGAAACATGTTCCTCCTTGCTTTTAGAGTAGACGAAGACGTCATCAATTAAGAGTGTGATAAATTGATCCAAAAATGGTCTGAAGAGCCTATTCATCAGGTCCATGAAGATTGCAGGGATATTCGTTAACCCAAACAGCATGAAAAGAAATTCATAATGCTCGTACCTAGTCTAAAAAGCTATTTTGGGAATGTTTGTAGCTTTTATCTTTATCTGATGATACGTCAAACGTAGGTCAAACTTAAAAAAGACTGGTCCACCCTGTAATTGGTCAAAGATATCATCAATTCTAGGGGACAGGGTACTTATTCTTGACTGTAACTCTATTTAGCTCCTTGTAATCTATGCACAATCTCAATGTTCCATCATTTTTCTTTACAAATGTGATTGGAGAACCCCAAAGGGACACAATATATTGGATGAAACCCTTATCAAAAAGTTCTTGAACCTACTTTCCCAACTCCTTCATTGTAATTCAGCTCATCCTGTATGGGGCCAATGAAATCGGTTGAGTACCTGGCTGAAGATCGATGGCAAATTCCAATTCTCGATCTACGGGTAATACTGGTAGGTCATTAAGGAAGACATCCAAGAATTTCCTGACTGCTCAAATTTCTTAGATATCAGTTCCTTTACTTCTCTTGCCTAATACATATTAAGATTGTTAAATCACATAACATAAATTAAAATCAATAGATTATTTTCTTTGTACAATATATTTTTTAAAATTATAAGCAACAAAAACTCAACTTTCTGGTCTTAATCTAAAAAATTCTCTAACAATTTATTTAATTTTATAATGTTTTTTCAATTTTTAGAAGATGGTGAGTGCTATTGTAACAATGAAGCTCAAGAGAAAAAGTGAAGGAAGGAAAATGAGATAGATGGAATAGCTTTGAATATTTTCTACTAATTATTTTTTAATTTTGCAATTTTTGTCTTTAAAAGACCAATTTAATGATAATAGATAACCAAGTCTACCCTCTTCACATTTCTTTACCATATTATACATACATATTTATGTATAGTTATTATCTTGATAATTGATTAAAATTAGATAATTAAGTGTTAAGTGCTTCAAAATATAAATAAATTGGTCAACTATATAAGTATGACACCACAAATTTTTGTTAAAAAATTATAGAAAAAAAATATAGAGGATCACAGTCACTTAATAATTTTTTATTTCAAATTAATGATTTAAGAATTAAAAATACGTAACAAAAATGAGCAAATTTTTAAAATTCAAAGTTAAAGATGTTTCACATTTTTTATGTATACATATGGTCTATATAAAAAATTGTATGGTAAAGTTTAATTTATTCTTTTTATTTTGTCACAATAGTTTATTAAACAATTGAATATTTTTCCTAATATTCAAAAGTCTAGACTTCATGAAAAATGTGATCATTAATTGTTTTTTTTTGTTAAGTATGAATGCTTGATCAACATGCTAAATTTTTTATTTCATCCCTAAATTCTTATTGTTTCTTTTCATAGATTGCACGGTTTTTGTTAATTAATGAGATACATTTGTTTGTTTCTTTTGAAAAATTTACTATATTTTACAATAATGTGATAGTTATTTTTATGTAATATTTTAGTTTAAATCATATATTCATATACCAATATATAAAAATCAATTAAAATATAATATCATAAACATTATCTAATAATTATTGAAAATCGTAAAATACCATTCAACATCCTACATCATGTAATATAAAAAACATAAGTCGATAATGAAAGCATTTTAAACTGTAAACTAAAGGTTTACATGGTCACAATATTTCGCACCTTATGAACCTTTAAATTGATTGCATACTCATACAAACTTTACTTTGTAACATTAACTTAACTTATTACTAATCTTATAAATTTAATTAATGTGATACATTTGTAAATTTTTTGAGTTAGTTTTAACTTATTACTGACCTTGTATGAAATTTTAAAAGATAATTATACATAAAAAAAAAATTATTCCATCACATGGTCTATTAGAGCTTTAAAATAAAAAATCATCCTCCTTGGAAGCATTTCTATTCAAGTAATCAATTTGTTCTCTCTTTCTCTTAGCTCACACTCAACATTTTTTTTCCCTCACATTATGTTGTCTACATTTTCACCTCAATTTTTAGCTTTAAAACTAATTTTTAGCCTCAATTTTTTCCTCACATTATGTATAAATATATATATATAAAAGATGGAATTGTCAATTAATATTAAGTAAGTGGGATTAGTGGCATCGAGATGCAATTAGTAATTCAGTGTGTACTATTCTAAAATATTAAGTCTTGTTATAAAATAAACGTTTATTAAGATACTGATTACTTTTATAACTTTGTGACTTAGTTTACTTGTTGAGAGTCTATCATTTGTCAAACGAATTTTATAAGTATAAGGAATATGTACAAGATCTCCTATTTATATAGAAGTAAAAAATCATTCAATTTTTCATTCGTTTCATGACTTTTATGGGTAGAAAGAATAAGTACAAGATCTCCTATTTGTATAGAAGTACAAAATCAAATATTAAAGCTTGTTGTAAACCTAAACAACATATCAAGGCTCATTAGTGGAAAGCAGCAATTCCATCAGGACGAATTCATTACTTGCACAAGGTATTAAAAGGACCAACTCATTTGCCTTTGCACTACTAGGGATTATAGGCTCTACCATAATACGTTGACTAATAAAAGATGGAGGTGCAAATCCACAGCATGTTATACTGAGTAATGTGCATATATTTGTTCCTAAAAGTTAAACTGTGATCTTGATGAAGAAAGGGCAAGTTACAAAACTTGTAGAGGGTGTACAAGATGCATAATCAACATCTTGTGTTGGTGTTGGTTGCCATAAGTGTCACTTTAGAGATTGTCAGTGTCGCACCTCCATTTATTATATACAAAATACACAGCCCTAATCTCCTCGTCATCACTCTAGTTTAATGATTATACCGATTGGAAGTTTCATCTTTCAAACTTTATGTCAACTATACGAAAAATCCAGATTACATGATCATGTTTTTTGATTAATGGCCTGAGCTTAATCACCACTTTTAATGGGAATTTGGATGCACATGCCATCTTCCATCGTGTTTTACACAAATCCCTACAGTGCTGGCGGCAGCATCTTTAGAGGCTCTGGGTATGGAGGTGGTGGACGATAAGGCTCTCTAACTAGCCGTTGTTTGTTCAGGTTTTGTTGTGGCCATGCATTTAAAGTTCTTATCAAAAGTGCTTGTTTTTGTATGATGAGTGGTGATTAGATTTAAAAATTTGTGTTTGAAATTCAAGTTTTGGAGAAGAGAAAGAAAACTCTTTGAAATTCATGAGAGAACTAAAGGATAATAGAGGATATATATATATGTATATTCTTTTTCTATATATAAAATTTTCTAACAATAATGCTACATATAGTTTACGTAAGCATATTTATATTTTTAAAATATGTGCATGTAAAGTATATTTAAAATAAGTGTTAAGTATCCTTGAATTTATTTTTTAATCTATCATAATCATATTATTTAAGTAAATTTTACTAAAATCCCTAAACGGAATAAAGAATCTGATTTAATAAAAACTAGTGATGTGATATTGGCTTTTTTTTTTAAATATATGCAGATATTATTTCTTTAGAAATAATTATTTATTAAAAAATTGGATACTTTTCCTAATACTCAAAATTCTTGCATTCTTGAAAATTTAGATACTTAAATTTTTTTTTTAGAGATAAAATATAAAATTATTAAATAGATTGGTAGTAAGCCACCACTAAAGAATGGTGCTTGCTCAATAATTGTCGTAGCCTAAAAATTTAGTATATCTTATATATATGGTAAAACAATCAAAAGAAATTTTCTCAAAATTCTATTAAAGTGACTATAAAGTCTTAACTATCACTAAAGTCTATCTTTGTTATATAACATCTTATCACTCTTAAAAAAATCTTTCTTTTGATGGGACGACAAATATTGAAGTAATATATCTAATTAGTAATTCAATCTAATATGCTTAAACTAAGCCTATTGGATTCATTTATTATAGTTCATTAAAAAAATAGTAAATTGAATATTATATATAAAATTTAAATCACCAAATGATCAGTATTTTTGAAAGGCTCATAAATAGATATTCGAGCTTGTTTCGGTGCTCTCGAGGAATAAAAAAGCTTGCATTAATAATATGCAATATTATGATAAATTTTAAGATTATTTTTCTTAGGAGTTACAAGAACAAAATTCTCAAGTTGATTGTTTTCCTCAAAAAAATTCACTAACTCTATTTAATACTCCTCAAACTTGTAACCTGATAATCTTGTTAACAAGATCGAGAACCAACATATTAAATTTTCACAATACTTCCTTTTTGCATCAATCAAGTGGATTAACTATTATTGAAAAACAATTACAACGTGAGAAGAGAATAAATTTGTAGGGCTGATTATTTTTTGTAGACTGTGAAAAATGTAAGTCTTATTTTATACTATAACGTTTGAAATTTTTGAACTCAAATAAAGAATCATAAACTATTTAAAGTAAATAAAGAATTGTAGCTATGTAAAATATTATTTCTTAAATAAATAATCTATGGCTATTCAGGACTTGATATTATTATATATTTTACTTAATTTATATAAAATTTTTATGAAGATTGACTTTGTTAGTTCTATGGCTGCCATTATAGTACAAACGAGTCACTACAAATAAAATTTACTTTCGAATTTAATCTTTGTGCCAAATAACTAATAAGCCATTTACTTTAAAAAGTAGGAAACAATTTTGTTGAGATAATTTTAAAAATTTATATAGTTTTTCAACATTTTTTTCAATTTTTAGAAGATGAGTTTTATGGTAAATCAAAATTCTGGATGAAGATGGTAAGTGTTATTGGAACAATGAAGCTCAAAACAAAAAGTGAAGGAAGGAAAATGAGATAGATGGAAATAGCTTTGAATATTTTCTACTAACTATTTTTTAATTTTGTAATTATTATCTTTAAAAGACCAATTTAATGATAACGGTTAACCAAGTTTCCCTCTTCATATTTCTTTAGCATACTATACATAAATATGTATGTATAGCTATTACCTTTTTAAAATTAGATAATTAAGTGTTAAGTACTTCAGAATATAAATAAATTTGTCAATAATAGAAGTATAACACAATACATTTTGGTTAAAAAATTATAGAAACAAAACTTAGAGAATCACAATCACTTAATAATTTTTTATTTCAAATTAGTGATTTAAGAATAAAAAATACATAACAAAAAATTAGCTAATTTTTTAAATTTAAAGGTAAAAATGTTTCACATTTTTTATGTACACATATGGTATAAAAAATTTTGTCGTAAAATTGAATTTATTTTTTTGATTTTGATATAATACTATTATATAAGAGAACTTCATCAAAATCCTTACAAGATATCAAGATTCTGATTGGATAGAATTTGTAACAAGTAACTGGATTTTTTTGTCTTCAAATGCATTTGTTTTTTTATGAGAAACAATAGTTTATTAAAAAATTAGATATTTTTTCTAATATTCGAAAGTCTTGGCTTCATGAAAAATGTGATCATTAATTTTTTTCTTGCTAAGTATGAATGTTTGATTAACATGCTAAATTTTTTCTTTCATCTTTAAATTCTCTTTGTTTGTTTTCATTGATTGCGTAGTTTTATTAATTAATGAGATACATTTGTTTGTTTGTTTAGAAAAATTTAGTTTACTTTATAATAATGTGACTAGTTATTTTCATACAATATTTTAGTTTAAATAATATATTTATATACGAATATATAAAAATAGGTCAAAATTTAATATAAAAAACATGATCTAATTGTTATTGAAAATTCTAAAATACCTTTTAATATTCTACAAAGTGTAATATAAAAAATACAAGTCGAAAATGATAACATTTTAAACTATAAACTAAAAGTTTATTTGGTCATAATGATTAGCATCTTTTGAGCCTTTTAAATGATTGTATATAAACTTTACTTTGTACTATCAACTTATTATTAATCTTCTAAGTTTAATTAATGTATACATTTGTAAGTTTTTTTAGTTAGTTTTAACTTATTACTAACCTCATATGAAATTTTATAAGATAATTATACACTAAAAAAATTATTCCACCACATAGTTTATTAGAGCTTAAAAATGAAAAATTCATCCTCCTTGGAAGCTTTTCTATTCAAGTAATCAATTTGTTATCTCTTCCTCTTAGTTCACAATCCACTTTTTTTTTCCTCACATTATCTTGTCTCTTCATTTTCACCTCAATTTTTAGCCTTAAAACTAATTTTTAGCATAAAAATTTTCCTCACTTTATGTATAAATGGATGTATATAAATATATATATATCAAAAAGATGGAATTATCAATTAATATTAAGTAGGGAGATTGATGGCATAAAAATGAAATTAGTAATTCAATGTGTACTATTCTAAAACGTCAAGTCTTGTGATAAGACAAACTAATATTAAGATGCTGATTACTTTTATAATTTTGTGACTTAGTTTACTTGTTTCAATATTTGTCATTTGTCACACAACTTTTATAGGTACAAAGAATGCATACAAGATCTCCTATTTATATAAAAGTAAAAAATCATTCAAATTTTCATTTGTTCCATGACTTTATGGGCAGAAGGAATACCTACAAGATCTCCTATTTGTATAGAAGTAAAATATCAAATACTACAAGCTCGTTGTAAATCTAAACAATAGATCAAGGCTCATTAGTGGAAAGTAGCAGTTCCATTAGGGCGAGTTCATTACCTGCATAAGGTGTAAAAAGGACCAACACTTTCACCTAATTTATTTACAACATTTTTCTCTGAGTTAACATGAGTTCTATGGTGATTAGAATGCAGGGATAGGACATTCAGGTACTGGAGTAGAAAAAAAGCCAAACTTTAGAACAATCAAACAAGCCCTACCCAAGGCTTGTGTCATGCCCATAAGACATGGTCCGGTGTTCAGGAGACAAGATCGTGTAACATACCTCGTCTATACAACACAACTATGTGTTACCACCAAAACATTTTTGTGAGGGAAACATGGTCGTGTGCTTGCCCAACATGACAATGTGTTAGTCTACACATAAACCTTGCCCAAGGCTTGTACCAGACTCTTAAGACACAGTTGTGTGTTACCACAAAAGCATTTCTATGAGGGAAACATGGTTGTGTTATCTCTATAACAAGGAAATCAACGAAATCCCAAGAAAAATACGATTATGTGCATGCCCAACATGGCCATGTATTATTCCCCACATAAGCCTTGCCTAAGGCTTATATCACCTGGCAACACATTTGGGGTTTCTCAGAAACTCATGTTTCCAAATGTATCTCACCTCTATGTCAAGTAACAAGGGGAGTTAATCTGTGACTTTATTTTTGTTTTTCATTATTTGCATCACATTAGGGACAATGTGTAATTTTAGTATAGGGGAGAGGCATTTTGCATTCTGTATTCTGTATCTTAGGTAGCTAGTTTTTAGACCTTGCCTAATTTTTTCCACACCAAACATACACCTCCAACAATTTTTTTTGCTCCAATCTTCACAACTATCTCTATTATTTTAAAATAACTCTAATGGGGCAGTTCAAAAGTCGATTTGTAATTATAACCATCTCGTAGAAATTGTAGCTTGTTTTTCATCTTTTCACATAATAAATGGTTATCTTTGATTACATATTGAACATGACTTGTTTAAGAGTTGCCTGTTAAAAGAAATTAATTAATTTCTCTTATTTTTGAATGAATATCAATACTCAGAAAGAACTCCTCTACAACTTATTTGGAATTGTGTGCTTTAAATGAATAAATCAAATTATCTATTATCTGAGAGTGAGATGGAGTGTAAAATGCACTCACTTTGAAAAACAGTTGGAGTAAAAGTCTGAGATGGAGCATAAAACGCACTCACAATGAAAGGAAAAAAAAAGAGAGCATGAACAATAATCTAGTCCTCTGGTCAAATGATTATGAGTAGCACTAGTAGCCACTTGAAACTGGTGAATCAACTAAGTAACAAGGTGCATTCATCATTAATGTTTGCCTTTGTGTCAGAAGGTTGAGGACATTTCAAGCAAGCAAAGGTGCTCAAGCTTTTTCCTGTTTTTAGCATAGACTAGTTGCATGAATCCTTATATCTAGAAACGTTTGATGGCTGTTCTACTAGATATTGGCAACGACCCTCAATGAAATTTTTATGTGCTAAGTTTATAAAACTCTTTTATATCATGTTTGAATGTTGTCAAAGTGGTTATTCATTTATGTGGTTCCACAAAACTCAAGCTTACAAATTATAGTTGATGGTTATTCTTGTAACTTGAGGGTTGAGGTGTAACATACGGGTTGTGATGAAATGATTGGGAGTAAGTGAGTTGAAGGTGAAGAGATGAGGATTGATGGAGTATATTGTATAGTGCTTAAGGGCAAGCCCAAGATAAGTGTGGAGGAGTTTGATAGTGCCTAAAAATGACATCATTATCACCCACTTTTGGGTTATTGAACTTAATGGCATGTTATCTAATCCGAATTATTTTTTATGTTTTGTTGCAACATAGGATATAAGGAGGAAACTTGGAAAAATAACATGAAAAGAGGAAGAGTTTGTGAAAATTGTCATCAGCCCAAGAACAAGCCTTGGGTAAAGCTTGGGTCTTACCTAAGACAACTTAGCCTTAAGCAAGGGTAAGAGTTGCGCACAATAGCATATTTAAATTAAAATGTGTGCTTTTTAAATATGTAAAAAAGATATCATTCAAGCCAAGATTTGAGGCCAAAAATAAAGGGGAACATACTTTAGAAGGCTTGGGATAAGCCAAAAATCAAGGAAAGGGATCTTAATCAACAAAAGAAAAAAACCCTATCTCCTTTTCTATAAAGAGGGTTGTTGTCAAAGTAGAATCATTGTCTCTCTTCTTCTCGATGTTGCACATGACAGCTTCTGCTGCTTCAACAATTTTTTCTTCATCTTTCTTGTGTCTTCTACTCTCCAAGAACTTATTTGTGTTAAAAAGCCCACTATGAGTGGCTAATTTATTTTCCTTTTCCTACTTGATAGATCTAGCAATCTCCAGTAATGTATTTGTGACATCTAATCAAATTAATTTGAGTTTTATTTCAGAGCTAGTATTTATTTACTTCCTACACCTATATATATTTGTTGTTTTGAATCTATTTGAATATGGCTCGTCATACGAGAAGAAAAACTGCAAGAAGATAGTTGAACCCCTTAAATTCGTAATTGTTTGAATGGTTTCAACATCAAATAGCAATCAGTGCCACACTAAGGAAGTAAGTATTCTAGTTGACCAGTTCACACGGATGAATCCGAAAACTTAAATCATGCCCTTCTAGCTCTTAAAACTGTTGACATGTTAAATTCTTTGGGTGTTTCCATGACTGCTTGGCAGCAAAGAACCAACTAACGAACATTTCTTGATTTGTTTAGGAATAAAGAAAGATTTGTAGTTAGAATTTTTCTGACAACTATAACTGATTTGCCATATTTTGGTTAAAACGCACCCTTGCATGTGTGATCAATTACGTTATTAGAGCTAACTATTTCGTCAACTAGAAATTCTTCTTATAATTGTTTTAGTTTCTAATTTACAGCCAAGAATTTATTTAACATTATTCTACTCATTGTTTATTTTATATTTTGTGTATTTGATTCTAGAAATCCTCACTTGTTTTCTTTTTACTCGTTGGTCAAGAAATAAAATTAGTTTACAATTTTCTGTGGATTCCCTTCTTACCACCACTACAATATTTTTTTATTGCTTAATTAGCAATTTATTTTTGGTTGATTCGGCACTTATCAAAATTTTTAACATTATCTCAACAAAATTGTTTTTTACTTTTCAAAGTAAATGGCTAATAAGTTTTTCCATATAAATATTAAATTCAAAAGTAAATTTTATTTGAAGCGACTCATTTTGTACTATAATGGCAGTCATAAAACTAATAAAATCAATGTTTACAAGAATTTTATATAAATTAAGTAAAATATCTAATAAGTATAATAAAATCAAGTCCTAAATAGCCATGGATTCTTTATTTAAGAAATAACATTTTACATAGGCATAATTATTTATTTATTTTAAATGGTTTATGATTCTTTATTTTAGTTCAAAGATTTTATAAGTATAGCATAAAATAAGACTTATGTTTTTTACAACCTCCACAAAATAATCAACTCTACACAACTATTCTCTTCTCATATTGTAATTGTTCTTCAATAATTAGTTATCCTCTTGATTGATGCGAAGAGGAAGTATCATGGAAAGTTTGTTACCTTCTCTATGTATTTTATATTATTATCATTATCAACTTATGTTTTTATATTACACTATACTTTGAGTAGGATGTTAAAGGGTATTTCAAAATTTTCATTAACAATTAGATCATGCTTCTAATATTAATTACTAACCAATCTTAATATATTGGCATATAAATACCTCATCTAATCTTAATCTTTGGGAACAAATATACAATCTAGATGTTCGATGTTAATATTTTCTATAGTCTAAATCTCACGTCATTACGTTTAAAGGAGGAAGCTCAGAAGAAGATCTGTACAAGCAAAATCTTACGGGTCCCAAGACCATGTTGCACTCATTTCTACTTAGTAAGGCTTCCCTTATGCCATCCATACCAACACCCTTTTCATTGTAGATGTGTTTTTCTTGGGTGATTTTCTTTATGATAAATTATTAACTATGTGGATAAATTTAAAATTATTACTGTAAGTAAACGGCTTCAATTTCCTTCACACATCTCACTAGGAGCTTCTATAGAAAAACGAACTTGATATGTTTATTCTGATCCATACAAGACTAAATTTAACAAGATATCATGTTACAAGTTTGATGAGAATGAAATAGAGCTAGTGAAGTCTTTTCTGAGGAAACAATCAACTTAGAAATTTGGTTCTTGTAACTCCTAAAAAAATGCTCTTAACATTTATCGTAATGTTGTATATTATTATTGCAAGCATCTGTTTATAAGCCTTTGAACAATACTAATCATCTATTAATTTAAATTTCACATATAATTTTTCATTTACTAGTTTTTTAACGGATTATGATAAGTGAATCCATTATGCTTAGTTTAAGCATATTAGATTGAATTACTAATGAGAGATATTACTTCAATATTACTCCTCACATCAAAAGAAAGATTTTGTTTTAAAGAGTGATAAGATATTATATAACAGAGACATTTTTTAGTGATACCCAAGACTTTATAGTCACTTCAATAGAACTTTTAGAAAATTTCTTCTGTTTGTTTTACCATTTATATAGGATATACTAATTTTTTAGGCTGAGATGATTTTTGACCATGCACCATTCTTTCATGGTGGCTTACTACCAATCTATTTAATCCTTTTATCTTTTATCTCTTAAACAAATTTAATGACCTCATTTTTCTAGAACCCAAGAATTTTGAGTACTAAGAAAAATATCCAATTCTTTAATAAACCATTATTTTTCAATAAATAATATCTGCATTTATTTAAATGAAAGCTAACAGCATATCACTAGTTTTTACTAAATCAGATTCTTTATTTCATTTAAGGATTTTAGTAAAATTCTCTTAAAAAATACAATTATGATAAATCAAAAAATAAATTCTAGTATACCTCACACTTTTACATATTTTACAAATATAAATATGCCTACTTAAATAATATATAGTATTATTGTTAAAGAATTTTTGAAATAGAAAAAGAATATACATATCTACATATATATCTTTTATTGTCCTTTAGTTCTTCTTTCATGAATGCCAAAGAGTTTTCTTTCTCCCTTCAAAAACCTAAATTCCAAAAACAAATTTTCAAGTATAATCATCACCCATCATACAACAACAAGCACTTTTGATAAGAGCATCCAATCTATGGCCACCACAGAACATGAATAAATGATTAGTAGTTAGAGAACCTTGTCTTCCACCACCTCCACACCTAGAGCTTCTGTAAATGTTGCTGCCAGCAGTGTAGGAATTTGTGTACTATGCTACGGAAGTGGCACGTGCATCTAGATTCCAATTGAAAGTGGTGATCAAGCTCAGGCTATTAATAAAAAAACATGATCATGCAGTTTGGATTTTACGTATAGTCAACATAATGTCTGAAAGATGAAAGTTCCTATATGCATAATTATTAAGCCAGAGTGATGATTAGGGGAGACTAAGACTGTGCATTCTGCATATAATTAATGCAGGTGCGGGACTTACAATCCTTAAAGCGACACTTATAGCAACCAAAAGAGACACAAGAGGTGCATTCTATATTTTGGATCTATTGTACACCCTTTGCAGATTTTGCAACTTGCCCTTTCTTCATTAAGATCATAGTTTATCTTTTAGAAACATATATATACACATTATTCAGCATAACATGTAGTAGATTTGCACATTAATATATACATATACAATAAAAATAATGATAAATATTTACCTCATAAGACCAATCAGAGCACCTCCACCTTTTATTAGTCAAACCATCATGGTAGAGCTTGAAATCCTTAGTAGTGTTGAGGTGGAAGAGCCAGTCTTTTTAATACCTTGTACAGGTAATGAATTTACCCCAATGGAACTGTTGCTTTCCACCATTGAGTCTTGATATGTTGTTTAGGTTTACACCAAGGTTGCAGTATTTGATTTTGTACTTCTATACAAATGGGAGATCTTATATGTATTTCTTTTGCCCATAAAAGTCATGGGACAAATTAAAAATTGAATGATTTTTTACTTCTATACAAAAAGGAGATTTTGTACATATTCTTTTTATCTATAAAAGTCGTGTGACAAATGATAGATACTCAAATAAGTAAACTATATCACAAAGTTATATAAGTGATCAGTATCTTAATAGCAATTTATTTTATAACAAGACCTAACGTATTGGAATAGTACACATTGAATTGCTAATTGCATCTCTATGCCACCAATCTCACGTACTTAATATTGATTGATAATTATATCTTTTATATATATATATACATCCATTTATACATAATACGAGGAAAATTGAGGCGAAAAATTAGTTTTAAGGCTAAAAATTAAGGTGAAAATAAAGTGACAAAATAATGTGAGGAAATAAAAAGTTGACTGTGAGCTAAGAGGATGAGAGGACAAATTGATTACTTGAATAGAAAAGCTTTTAAGGAGGATGAATTTTTCATTTTTAAGCTCTAATAGACCATGTGGTGGAACAATTTTTTTATGTATAATTATCTTTTAAAATTTTATACGAGATCAGTAATAAGTTAAAGCTAACTCAAAAAACTTACAAATGTATCAAATTAAGTAAACTTACAAGATCAGTAATAAGTTAAGTTAATATTACAAAATAAAGTTTATATGAGGATATAATCATTTAAAAGGCTTACAAGATGCTAAATGTTATCATTATCGACTTATATGTTTTATATTACACTATGTAGGCTGTTGAAGTGTATTTTAAAATTTTTATTAACAATTAGATCATATCTTTGATATTAAATTTTAATTAATTTTTATATATTGGTATATAAATATATGATTTAAACTAACATATTGCATTAAAATAACTAATCATATTATTGTAAAGTAGTAAATTTTTTAAAATAAACAAACAAATGTATCACATTAATTAATTAAAAAAAACCATGCAATTAATGAAAAGAAACAAAGAGAATTTTTGGATAAAATAAAAAATTTAGCATATTGATCAAACATTCATACTTAATAAAAAAATAGAATTAATGATCACATTTTTCTTCGAATATTGGAAAAAATATCAAATTGTTTAATAAACTATTGCTTCTTTGAAAATAACAAATACATTTGAAGACAAAAAAAATTCAGTTGCATATCACAAATTTCTACCGAATCAAAATATTGATATCTTGTAAGGATTTTGATGAAGTTGTCTACTATAGTAGTATTATGACAAAATTAAAAAAATGAATTCAACTTTTCCACACACTTTTTTATACCATATGTGTGCATAAAAAATGTGAAACATTTGTAGTTTTGAATTTAAAAACTTAGCTAATTTTTGTTACATAATTTATATTCTTAAATCACAAATTTGAAATAAAAAATTATTAACTGATTGTGATCATCTAAGTTTTGTTCCTAAAATTTTTCAATAAAACTTTATGGTATCATACTTGTATTATTGACAAATTTAATTATATTCTGAAGCATTTAATACTTAATTATCTAATTTTAATCAATTTTCAATGTTATAACTATACATACATATTTATGCATAGTATGGTAAAGAAATGTAAAGAGGGTAGACTTGGTTAAAAAATAGTTAGCGAAAAATATTTAAAGTTATTTTCATCTATCTCATTTTTCTTAATTCACTTTTTCTTTTGAGCTCTATTGTTCCAATAGCACTCACCATCTTCATCTAAAATTTTGAATTCCCATCGAACTCATCTTTTAAAAATTGAAAAAATATTATAAAACTATATAAATTTTGATAGTGCCTAAAACCAACATCACTATCACCCACTTTTGGGTTGTTAAACTTGATGGTACTTTATCGAAGCCGATTTCTTTTATATGTTTTGTTGCGTACATGATATAAGAACGAAACGAGGAAAAACAAAATGAAAAGAGGAAGAGTTCATGAAAAGAATCATCAGCCCAAAAACATGCCTTGGACAAAGCTTGGGTCCTGCCCCAAACAACTTAGCATTGGGCAAGGCTAAGAGTCGTGCACAACAGCAGATTTAAATTAAAATGTGTGCTTTTCAAATATGTAAAAAATATATTATTCAAGCCAAGATTTGGGGTCGAAAATCAAGGAGAAAATATCCTAGAAGGCTTGGGATATATCAAAAATCAAGGAAAATGATCCAAATAAAAAAAAAAAAGAAACCTCTAACTCTTTTTCCATAAAGAAGGTAGCTGTCAAAGCAGAATCATCATCTCTCTTTTTCCCAACACCACACACAGCAGCTTCTGCTGCATCTGCAATTTTTTCTTCATCTTTCTTCTTTCTCATACTTTCAAAGAACTCATTTGTGTTAAAAAGCCCACCACGAGTGACTGATTTTTTTTTTTTTTGCCTAGTTGATAGATCAAGCAAACTCCAACAATGTATTTCTAAGATTTAATCAAATTAATTTGAGTTTTATTTTAGAGCTGACATTTATTTACTTCCTACATTAATATATAATTGTTTGAGAAGAGAAGAGAAACCACAGGCAATTAGTCGAACCCCTCAAATCCATAATTGTTTGAGTGGTTCTATCACCAAGTAGTGATCAATGCCGTATTGAGGACATAAATAGTCTAGTTGACCGATTCACATGGATGAATCTCACAACTTGAATTAGGTCCTTTTAGCTCTCAAGGTTGTTGATAAGTTAAATCCTGTAGATGTTCCTAGGACTACTTGACAACGAAGAACCAACTAACGAATGTTTCTTGGTTGATTTAGGAATAAGGAAAGAATGGTTATCTTAACGTTTTCGACAACTGTAACTGATTTGCCATATTTTGGGTAAAACAAACTCTTACATCTATGATCAATTACGTTATTCAAGTTAGTTATTTTGTCGACTTAGAATTCTTTTATAATTGTTTTAGCTTTTAATTTACAACCAAGAGTTTGTTTAATATTATTTTGTTTAATATTATTCTACTCATTTTTTATTTTATATTTTGCATATTGGATTCTACAAAAAGCCCCTTTGTTTGCTTTTTACTCGTTGGTCAAGAAAGAAAATTGGTTTACAATTCCCTATGGTTTCGAGCCTTCTTACCACTACTACAATATTATTTTAGTGCTTAATTAGCAATTTATTTTTTAGTAGATTCAGCAATCATCCTTGTTGGAGAATTGAGATTAACTAATTGTTTTTCTTTTTTATGAGTAGGACCAATCGTGGAGAACCTCTTCTTTATGATTCAAAAATCTAGAAAACTACAAAAAGTTTAAGGAAACATACTCAACTAAAAAGAAGAATGTGTCAGCATGACACGATTTTTACAAACAGCAGTACATTCATCAAAACAAAAGTAGAAATAGAACAGATTGCTGAGGAATAAACTTTAAGGGAGCTGACAGCCCCGCCTACCAACCAGAGGCCCGTTTGCATCACTTGTCCAGCCTTAGAAGTTGTGTTTGAGCTAAAATCTAAATTGATTCATTTATTGCCAAAGTTACAAGGATTAAAAAATAAAGACCACACAAGGATCTCAAAGAATTCAATATTATGTGCTCAAGCATGAAACCGTAAGGAGTCTCTGAAGAACAAATATAATTGAGAGCACTCCCTTTTCTTTGAATGATGCAGCTAAAGATTGGTTGTTCTATTAAACTCTTGGGTCGATTACTACTTGGACTGATATAGTAAAAATTTTTCTACATAGATTTTTCCTACCTGTAGAGCTTCTGGAATAAGGAGAGAAATATGTGAAATCAAACAAAGAGATTCAAAGAGCCTCCATGATTATTAGTAAACATTCAAGCAGTTGTGTGCAAGTTGCCCACAACATGACATCTCATAACGATCTTTCATTCATTATCTTCATGTAGTACTGCTGCCATAAAAAGAAGAATGTTAGATGCAGCAAATGGTGGTGCCATAATGAATAAAACACCTCGAGAAGCTAGAGATTTTATAGCAATCATGGCTACCACCTCATAGCAATTTGGATCAGCATGAGACACCCCAATGAGGATGATTGTGTGATGTACTCCTTATCTTGAATCCCAATTTCTAAACTAACTAATTTGGTAAAAAATATGGCTACAGGTAATAACCCTCGGGCAAGGGTTTGTGGAATTTGTGCGCATCCTCAACATCCTAGAAAAGTGTGTCCTACACTTAAAGAGGATGTGACCAACACCAAGTTAATGCGATTGGAGGATTCTCCAGGTAGGTGAAACGAAGATATGACAAATTTTCCAACACTTATAACCGGGGATGGAGGGATCATTCTAACTTTTGCTATGGAACAGAGCAATAAGATTTCCAAGAATATCATCCAAGACCGCCTCCACAACAAGAATTAGTACCTCAAAAATAAGGTATGTCTCTTGAAAAAATTGTTAAATCAATTACTACTAACACCCAATAATTTCAACAGGAAACAAGAGCAAGCATTTGAAATTTGAAGACCCAAGTGAGCTAATTAACAGTATCTATGAGTAGGCTAGAATCCCAGGGCAAATTACTATCTCAAATCGAGGTCAATCTATATCCACAAGAGATTATGCTTGAATTTGAGGCACTTAAACCTCAATGGAGCAATGCAAGCCTGACACGACCTTGTGTCATTCCCCATATAAACCTTGCCCAAGGCTTATATCAGTTGGCAACATATTTGGTGGTTCTCAAAAAGTGATGTTTCCCAATGTATCCCACCTCCAAGTCAAGTAACTAGGGGAGTAAATCTGTCACTTCATTTTTATTTTTCATTATTTGCATCACAAGTTTAAGTGTGGGGAAGAGGCATTCTGCATTCTGCATTCTGTATCTTAAGTAGCTAATTTTTATTTTCAGCATCTAATTCTAGGTATTTAAACATTGCCTAATTTTTGCCACACCACACATACACCTCCAACAATTACTTTTGCTCCAATCGCTCCAATCTTCACAATATCTCCTTTATTTTTAAACAACTCTAATGGGAATTTTAAAAATTGATTTGCACTTATAACCATCTCCAAGGAACTGTAGATTATTTTTCATCTTTTCACACTATAAATGTTGTCTTATTACATATTGAACATGACTTGTTTAAGAGTTGTCTATTAAAAAAAATAATTAATTTTTTCTTATTTTTAGGTGAATATCAATACTTAAAAAGAACTCCTCTACAACTTGTCCAAAATTGTGTGCTTTAAATGAATAAATCAATTATCTATCATGTGATGAGTGAGATTAAGTTTAAAACACACTCACTTTCAAAAACAATTGAAATAAAAGTGTTAGATGGATCGTAAAATGCACTCACAATGTAAGGAAAAAAATAAAAGAGCACGAATAATAACCACTTGAGACACTAGTAACCACTTGAGACACAGGAGGTGCATTCTGCATTTTGCATGTCTTATACACCCTCTGCAAGTTTTGCGACTTGCCCTTTCTTAATCAGCATTATAGTTTATCTTTTAGAAACGCATATATACACATTACTCTGTATAACATGTAGTGGATTTGTACATAAATATGTACATATTAAATTAAAATAATGATAAAGATTTACCTCTCATAATGCCAATCGAGGCACCTCTACCTTTTATTAAGTAAAGCATCATGGTAGAGCCTGTAATCCCAAGTAGTTCAGAGGCAGAATCATTGGTCCTTTTTACACCTTGTGCAGGTAAAGAACTTGCCATGATGGAACTGCTACTTTCCACCAATGAGCCTTGATATGTTGTTTAGGTTTATAGAAAGCTTGTAGTATTTGATTTGTACTTCTATACAAATAGAAGATCTTGTAGGTATTCCTTATGCCCATAAAAGTCACGGGACCAATGAAAAATTAAGTGATTTTTTACTTATATACATATAGGAGATCTTGTACGTATTCCTTGTACCTATAAAGTCATGTAAAAAATGACAGATACTCAAACAAGTAAACTAAGTCACAAAGTTATAAAAGTAATCAGTATCTTAATAGTAGTTTATTTTGTCAAAGACTGAATGTTTTAGAATAATACACATTGAATTGATAATTGCAGCTCTATGCCACCAATTTCAGTTACTTAATATTAATTGATAATTTTATCTTTATATATATATATATTTATATGCATCCATTGATACATAATGTGAGGAAACTATTGAGGCTAAAATGTAGTTTTAAGTCTAAAAAGTGAGGTGAAATGAAGAGACGACAAAATGTGAGGAAAAAAATATTGATTGTGAACTGAGAGGAAGGGATAACAAATAAATATACTATATTAACTAATAAAAACAATGCAATCTATGAAAAAAAAAAGAGAATTTAGGGATGAAATAAAAAATTTAGCATGTTGATAAAGAATTAATACTTAATAAAGAAAAAATTAATGATCACATTTTTCAGGAAACAAAGAATTTTAAATATATGGAAAAATATCCAATTGTTTAATAAGCTATTGTTTCTCATAAAATAACAAATGCATTTGAAGGCAAAAACAAAATAAGTTACATATCACAAATTTCTACCAAATTAGAATTTTGATATCTTACAAGAATTTTGATTAAGTTCTCTTATATAATAGTATTATAACAAAATAAAAAACTTCAACTTTACAACACATTTTTTTATATACCCCATATGTGTACATAAAAAAATGAAACATCTATAGCTTTGAATTTAAAAAATTAGCTAATTTTTGTTATGTATTTTTTATTCTTAAATAACTAATTTGAAATAAAAAATTATTAAGTGATTGGGATCCTCTAAGTTTTGTTTCTATAATTTTTTAACAAACATTTATGGTGTTATACTTGTATGGTCAACAAATTTATTTATATTCTGAAGCACTCAACACTTAATTATCTAATTTTAATCAATTATCAAGGTAATAACTATACATACATATGTATGTACAGTATGGTAAAGAAATGTGAACGGGATAGACTTGGTTAACCGTTATCATTAAATTTGTCTTCTAATAACAAAAATTACAAAACAAAAAAATAATTAGTAGAAAATATTCAAAACTATTTCATCTATCTTATTTTTCTTCATTCACTTTTTATTTTGTGCTTCAATATTCCAATAACACTCACCATCTTCATCCAAAATTCCCAATTCTCATAAAACACATCTTCTAAAAATTGAAAAAAAATTGTAAAACTATATAAATTATTAGAGGATTCTTTAGATTAAAAAGACCAGAGGGTCAATTTTTGTTGCTTATAATATAAAAGTATATATTGTAGCGTCATAAAATTTTAGCATTATCTCAACAAAACTATTTCTTACTTTTCAAAGTAAATAGCTTATAAATTCATTTGCATAAAGATTAAATTTAAAAGTAAATTTTATTTGAAGTTACTAATTTTGTACTATAATGAAAATTATAAAACTAATAAAATCAATGTTCATAAGTATTTTATATAAATTAAGTAATATATTCAATAAGTATAATAAAATCATGTCCCAAATAGTTAATCTTTATTTAAGAAATCATATTTTAAATAGCCACAATTCTTTATTTACGTTAAAGAGTTTCTGATTCTTTATTTGAGTTCAAAGAGTTCATCATAATAGTATAAAATAAGACTTATATTTTTCACAGCTTGCATAAAATAATAAACTGTACACATTTATTCTCTTCCCACATTGTAATTGTTCTTAAATAATCAATTAGTTCTCTTGATTGATCAAAAGAATAAATATCATGGAAAGTTGGTTACCTTCTCTATGTTTTATATTATTATCATTATTGGCTTATATTTTTATATTACACTATACTTTGAGAAGGATGTTAAAGGGTATTTTAAAATTTTCATTAACAATAAGATTATGTTTCTACGGTTAGTTACTAACCAATCTTTATATATTGGTATATAAATACATGATTTAAAGAAGAGATATTACATTAAAATAACTAATTACATTATTGTAAAGTACAATTTACGTTTTTTGTAACGTGACTTTTTTACCTTATGCTTGGTTATAAACTTCTATAATTATCTCAATAGAATTGTCTTTTTTAACTTTTAAGAAATAAATGACGAATAAGTTCTCTAGTGCATGGATTAAAATTCAAAAGTTAATTTTAAAATAGTTGGTGACTATATAATTAATCAAATCAATATTTTTAATTATTTTATATATACTAAGTAATGTATCACATAAATATAATAAAATGCGTCTTAAATAGCAATGGATTCTTCATTTAAGTTCAAGATTTCAAAAAATGAAATCACTTTCTAAATAGCCATAGATTCATCCTTTAGTGATATTTAAGACTTTATATTCACTTCAATAGAACTTTGAGAAAATTTCTTCTGCTTGTTTTACCATTTATATAGTATACACTAATTTTTTAGACTGAGACGATCTTTGACAAAGCACAATTCTTTGGTGGTGGCTTACTACCAATCTATATAATAATTTTATATTTATCTTTAAATAAGAATTTAAGCATCTTATTTTTCTAGAACCCAAGAACTTTGAGCATTAGAAAAAGTATCCAATTCTTTAATAAACTATTATTTTTAATTAAATCATATCTATATATATTTAAAAGAAAGTCCATATCATATCACTAGTTTATACTAAATTAGATTCTTTGTTTCATTTAGAGATTTTAGAAAAAATTTCTTAAATAGTAGGATTATGATAACTCAAAAAATAAACTCAAGGATACCATCCCTTTCTTTTAAATATAGTTTATATGCACATATTTTAGAAATATAAATATGCTTACTTAAACAATATGTAGCATTATTGTTAGAGAATTTTTGAGATAGAAAAAGAATATACATATATATATATCCTTTACTATACTTTAATTCCAAAGAGTTTTCTTTCTCTTCTCCAAAACCTAAATTCCAAATACAAATTTTTAAATCTAATCATCACCCATCATACAGCAACAAGCACTTTTGATAAGAGTTTCCAATACATGCCCACAACGGAACTTGAACAAATGATGACTAGTTAGATAGCCTTGTCATCCACCCCCTCCACGCTCAGAGCCTTTGTAGGCTAAATGGTAGTTTGAATATAAATAAATTGGGTTAATTAATTGGATAACTAGAGGAATATTAAGTATTATATATACATATACATATATATATATATCAAGGTTAATATTCCTATGTGTACATGTATATGTCAAGTTAAACTATAGTATTAATCAAAGTTAAGATTCTATAATAATTACCATATATATTATATAATAAAGCAAACCTTGATATATATTTTTTACAATTATATAAAACAAAATACTTCTTTTCCTTTTGCTGCCCTAGCCTTAATGGTTGTAATGGTGAGAGAAAATGAGATAGTTTCCTCTAACTCAAACACAATTCAGACACAAGAACTTATTAAACATTTCCATGTTTGTATTTATACTAACTCCTTAAATTATCATATATATAGTAGATTAAAGCCTAAAATGAAAAGAAAAAACAATGTACATATAAATATATATGAGAAAGAATTGATTAGTAAACGAGCTTCATGAAAAATAAAAATAATAATAATTAATATGCATATGTAAGACATACGTACCTAGTACGTTTTCTATAGTGTTATCAGCCTCTTCTCCATAATCATTCATTGAATAATTCAGTCAAAACTATGTCTTTGTCGAAGTAGACAGAGATGTACGCACATGCCTACCCTCATTGGTTATTTCTCCAATGCACCTCTTTCAAGGTGTTGATGGTTTCGGTGTCTACTTGTTGGCTATTAACGGCCTGAACATGATCACCACTCTTAATTGGAATTTGGATACATGTGTTATCTTCGAATGCATGGTACATAAATCCTTGCAATGGTGGCAGTACAAGTGAAGCTTTACTGAGAAGAAATAAGTGCAACATGGTCTTGGGTCCTGTTAGATTTTCGTGATATCTCTTTATTGCACCAGTCAAGAAAAGTAATTTTAGTTGAAAAACAATTGAAATGTGATGGAGAATAAATGATATACAGCTGAGTATTTTATATAGGCCATAAAAATACATATTTTATTATACTATAATTATAAAATCTTTAAACTTAAATGAAGCATCTATGGCTATTTGGAAAGTGATTTTATTTTTTTAAATTTTTAATTTAAATGAAGAATCCATCACTATTTGAGACACGATTTTATCATATTTATGTGATATCTTAATATATATATATATAATAATTAAAAACATTGATTTGATTAATTTTATGGCCACCAACTGTATTAAAAATAACTTTTGAATTTTAATTCATGCACTAAAGAACTTATTCGTCATTATTTTTAAATTTAAAAAGACAATTTTATTGAGATAATGATAAAAGTTTATCATCACACATAAGGTAAAAAGTTACATTACAAAAAAATATCAACTATACTTTACAATAATGTGATTAGTTATTTTAATACAATATATCTACTTTAAATCATGTATTTATATATCAATATATAAAAATTGGTTAGTAATTAACCTTAAAAACATGATCTAATTGTTAATGAAAATTTTGAAATACACGTATAACATCCTACTCAAAGTATACTATAATATAAAAATATAAGTTAATAATGATAATAATATAAATTACATAGAGAAGATAACTACTTTTCATGATACTTCTTCTTCGCATCAATCAAGAGGACTAACTAATTATTGAAGAACAATTACAATGTGAGAATAGAATAAATGTGTAGGGTTGATTATTTTGTGCAAGCTGTGAAAAACATAAGTCTTATTTTATGTTACAACTTCTAAAATCTTTGAACTTAAATAAAGAATCATAAACTATTTAAATTAAATAAAGAATTATGGTTATTTAAAATATGATTTCTTAAATAAAGAATCTATAGCTATTTGAGTGTGATTTTATTACACTTATTGTATATTTTACTTAATTTACATAAAATACTTATGAGTATTGATTTTATTAGTTCAATGGCTTCCATTATAGTACAAAATGAGTCACTTTAAATAAAATTTACTTTTGAATTTAGTCTTTACATGGAAGAACTTAGTAATCTTCAAATATATGTAAATTTTTTAACAATATTTTTTTCTAATTTTTAGAACATGAGTTTTACAAGAATTTTGAATTGTTTACGAAGATGGTGAATGCTAATATTTATTTTGGACCAGTGAAGCTCAAAAGGGAAAATGAAGGAAGGAAAATGAGATAGATAGAAATAGCTTCGAATATTTTTTACTGACTTTGCAGCATTACTCTTCTCTAGTTTCATAATTTTTGTTAAAAAATTATAGAAATAAAGCTTAGAAGATCACCAACCCTTAATAATTTTTTATGTCAAATTAGTGATTTAAGAATAAAAGATACATAACAAAGATTAGCTAATTTTGTGTACTCAAAGGTACAGATGTTTCACTTTTATTAAATATATACAAATATAGTATATGTAAAAAAAGTGTGTGGTAAAGTTGAATTTATTCTTTGATTTTGTCATAATATTATTATATAAGAGAACTTCATCAAAATGTTTAGAAGATATCAAAATTCTGATTTAGTTGAAACTTGTGATATGCAATTGGATTTCTTTTTGTCTTCAAATGCATATGTTATTTATTGAATAGTCTATTAAACAATTGGATATTTTTTCTAATATTCAAAAATTTTGGGTTGAAGAAAAATGTGATCATTAATTCTTTTCTTTTGAAGTATGAATGTTCAATCAACACACTAAATTTTTTATTTCATCCCTTAACCCTCATTTTTTATTTATTTATTACGTGATTTTGGTTAATTAATGTGATACATTTGTTTGTTTTTTTTTGAAAGATTTAATATACTTTATAATAATGTAATTAATTATTTTACTACAATATCTTTAGTTGTAAATCACATATTTATATACCAATATATAAAAATAGATTAGTAATTAACTTCGAAAATATGATCTAGTTGTTAATGAAAATTTTGAAATACCATTTAACATTCTACTCAAAGTACAGTCTAATCTTTATGCGGAAGAACTTATTAGCCATTTACTTTGAAAAGTAAGAAACAGTTTTATTGAGATAATGTTAAAAGTTTATTACGCCAAAATATATTTTTTTGAATTATAAGCAACAAAAACTCAACCTTCTTGGCTTTTTTAATCTAAAAAATCCTCTAATAATTTATATAATTTTACAATGTTTTTCAATTTTTAGAAGATGAGTTTTATGGGAATTTAGAATTCTGAATGAAGATGGTGAGTGCTATTGGAACAATGAAGCTCAAAATGAAAAGTGAAGGAAGGAAAATGAGATGGATAGAAATAGCTTTGAATATTTTCACTTTACTATTTTTTAATTTCGTAATTTTTATCTTTAGAAGACTAATTTAATGATAACGATTAACCAAGTCTACCCTCTTCACATTTTTTTACTATACTGTACATACATATGTATGTAAAGCTATTACCTTGATAATAGATTAAAATTAGATAATCAAGTGTTAAGTGCTTTAGAATATAAATACATTTGTCGACCAGACAAATATGGCACTATAAATTTTTGTTAAAAAATTATAGAAACAAAACT
The DNA here is from genome assembly GCF_054855325.1 of Carica papaya. Lineage (NCBI taxonomy): Eukaryota > Viridiplantae > Streptophyta > Magnoliopsida > Brassicales > Caricaceae > Carica > Carica papaya. Next base: position 28,283,584 of record NC_142317.1, read on the forward strand.
TAGAGGATCACAATCATTTAATAATTTTTCACTTCAAATTAGTAATTTAAGAATAAAAAATATGTAACAAAAATAGCTAATTCTTTAAATTCAAAGCTATAGATGTTTCACATTTTTTATGTACACATAAAAAAGTGTGTGGAAAAGTTGAATTTATTTTTTTAATTTTGTCATAATACTATTATATAAGAGAACTTAATTAGAATCTTTACAAGATATCAAAATTCTGATTCGGTAGAAATTTGTGATATGCAACTAGATTTTTTATTTATTTTCAAATGCCTTTGTTATTTTCTAAGAAATAATAGTTTATTAAACAATTGGATATTTTTTCTAATATTCAAAAGTCTTGGCTTCATTAAAAATGTGATCATTAATTGTTTTTTTTTTTGTCAAGTATGAATGCTTGATCGACATGCTAAATTTTTTATTTCATCCCTAAATTCTCATTGTTTCTTTTCATTGATTGCGTGATTTTTATTGATTAATGTGATAAATTTGTTTGCTTCTTTTGAAAAATTTACTATATTTTACAATAATGTAATTAGTTATTTTAATGTAATATTTTAGTTTAAATCATATATTTATATACCAATATATAAAAATCAGTTAAAATTTAATATCGGAAACATGATCTAATTGCTAATAAAAATTCTAAAATACCTTTTAACAGCCTACATATTGTAATATAAAACATGTAAGTCGATAATGATAACATTTTAAACTCTAAACTAAAAGTTTATATGGTCACAACATTTAATACCTTGTGAGTCTTTTAAATGATTGTACAATTGTCCAAACATTACTTTATAATACTAACTTAACTTATTACTGATCTTATAAGTTTAATTAATGTGATATATTTGTAAGTTTTTTGAGTTAGCTTTAACTTATCACTGAACTCATACAAAATTTTAAAAAATAATTACATATAAAAAATTTATTCCACCACATGGTCTATTAGAGCTTAAAGATGAAAAGTTCTTCCTCCCTTGAAGCTTTTCTATTAAAGGAATCAATTTGTCCTCTCTTCCTCTTAGTTCACAATCAATTTTTTTTCCCCTCACATTATGTTGTCTCTTCATTTTCACCTCAATTTTTAGCAATATCTCTACTTTAAATCATGTATTTATAAACCAATACATAAAGATTGGTTAGTAATTTACCTTAGAAATATGATCTAATTGTTAATAAAAATTTTGAAATACCCTTTAATATCCTACACAAAGTATAGTGTAATATATAAACATAAGTCAATAACGATTACAATGTAAAATACATAAAGAAGGTAAGCAACTTTCCATGATACTTTTTCTTTGCATCAATCAAGAGGACTAACTACTTATTGAAGAACAAGTACAATGTGAGAAGAGAATAAATGTGTAGGGTTGATTATTTTGTGCAGGCTGTAAAAAATGTAAGTCTTATTTTATACTATAATTATGACATATTTGAACTCAAATAAAGAATCATAAACTATTTAAAATAAATAAAGAATTTGGGCTATTTAGAATGTTATTTCTTAAATAATGAATCTGTGGCTATTTGGGACTTCATTTTATTATAGTTATTAGATATTTTACTTAATTTATATAAAATTCTTATGAACATTGATTTTATTAGTTCTATGGCTGTCATTATAGTACAAAATGAGTCACTTTAAATAAAATTTACTTTTTAATTTAATCTTTGTGCGGAAAAACTTATTAGCCATTTACTTTGAAAACTAAAAAATAATTTTGTTGAGATAATGTTAAAAAATTTTATGAGTGCCAAATTCACAAAAATTAAATTCCTAATCAACCAATAAAATAATATTATAATAGTGGTAAGAATGGTCAAATCCCTAGGGAATTGGAAACTAATTTTTTTTCTTACCCAACGAGTAAAAAACAAACAAGGGGAGAGGGCTTTATGGAATCCAATACGCAAAATATAAAATAAATAATGAGCAGAATAATATTAAACAAACTCTTGAATGCAAATTAAAAACTAAAATAATTATAACAAGAATTCCTAGTTGACGAAATAGTTAGCTCTAGTAACATAATTGATCATAGATGCAAGGGCTTGTTTTACCCAAAATATTGTAAATCAGTTATAATTTTCGAAAACATTCCGACAACCAATCCTTCCTTATTCCTAAACCAACCAAGAAACTGTGACGCCCCTGCTCTCCACCAAAAGGATTACAGTAGTCAAACACTAAATATGCAAAGGAAATATTTATAATTAACAAAATATTTATAGATTTAAAATATCAATCATCTATCCCTTGACCACATTGTAACATTGTTTACAATACATGAGGTTCGTATGATAGAGTCAAAATAAATAGATACCCATTTGGTTACAAAAATATAATTTCTGTCACGGGTGCTCATAAAACTTCTTCTTGATCCAGTTCAGGGGTGAGATCCTCCTAATCCACAAATGAATCCTCTTGATTTTAAAAGATGATAATTTAATGGGGTGACAATTTCATCACACTCAGTAAGTATAAGAGATGGGCTGCACCCTAGGCATGTGACATATAGTCCAACAACCAGTCAAAGATGTAAAACTTTTCTTTCTCTTTTTATTAGAAAACTATGAAATGTAAAGGTATTCCATTTCCTATCTCATCTCTCATTGTTCCCTTCAACTTCCTTCTATCTCTCAAAACCCCCCCAAGTTTAAGTATTATCCCACCAAATTCTCTCAGACTCATTTTTCTTCAAAATTCCTCTAAATCCATTTCATTCCACTGTTTTTCCTCAAGTCATCTTTTATCCCTCAAAATCACTACTAGAATTTTTCACAAGTTTCCTGTTAAATTGAGACATCCATAACCCCTCAGCAGGTACCCCCGATTATCAATTTGCCCCAATAAAATTACCATATTGAAGTTATTAAAGTTTTTGAGTTTTATTTGATATTCTACGAATGTATCCGTTATCCAATTAGTACAATTATGGAATCAAGATTCCCACTATCATAAGGTGATGCACACACAAACAACACATACACATTAGTCACAACAATTCGTTGCCAGGTGACCTAGAACAGAACACACATCCCAACCACCTCTAAAAGGGTTTCCATCTACCCAAGGATAGGGCTCACCACATCGTTGAATTCGAGCCATATCAACCTTAAACAGGTTATCTCTAAATTTTCACTTCTTTCAATCTCTGTATTATTTTCTTTTCTTCATATTCTAGTTAAGATTGCTATTTTATTTTATTTTATTTTACTTCACATTTAAAGTTTCACTTATCACTCTTCCCTTCCCTTTCAACTGATTCCCTCTTAATTTTACTTTAGAAATTTTATTTAATTATTTGTGTTTATTTTTTTTATTTTAGATATATATATTTTTTTCAATTCTTATTATGTATAATTAGTATTTTTTATTTTTAAATCTTGTCCTTACTCTATTTTCGTTTATCTCTAACTTAATTACCTATTTTCCTATTTAGCAACTTAAATATAATTTTTCTCTATTTCTAATTTATTTTCCTCCCTATTTTCATATACTTAAAATTTCCTTCACATTTTATCTCACTTCCTTACATTCTCAAAATTTTCAACCTAAAATACATACTTAACATTATAATTTCATCATTCATACAAATGTACAAACAAAATCAAGCAAATGGAGTTAAAATCATTCAAGAAAAACTCAAACATAACCATTTGGAACCTTTCTCAGCAATTTGAACTTCTTAGAAAGGTTCTGAGACCCAGCTCACCAACCTGTCTTTGCAAGCTTATAAATTCATATTCAGTTAAACAAATTCAATAAAAACCGATGTTATGAAGGCTTTACGTTACCTATTAATTATACTTACAATTTTAAAATCACTATAAAATGATTTGAGCTCCAAAAATGTCCCCAAAGTTGAGAAAACAATGGTAGAAAAAAATTCCTTTTTGGATAAGTGATAAACCTACAACTTGCATGATATTTTTCATGCATGCATAGCTTGATTTTGGTTTAATTTGAACTTCAAACATGTTCTATTAGATGCAGGCTATCTTTAAAGCATTTTGTTCTATTAATGCTCACCAAAGTGTCAGTTTGATCATGCATTGGGATCGGGGGTCACCGAAAAACCCTATAGGTTTTTGCAATTTCTAGCATCGGTTGGCTACAAATGCTCTTCTCTTAGTGGTAGACCCTTCGCCAGTAATCTCTACCTCTCTTTCTCCCCTTTTCCTCTTTCCCTTAGCCAGGAATGGTGGACATTGGCCTCCCTTCTCTTCTTCTTTTTTTCTACTTTTTTTGTTATTATGTTCTTTTTTCTTCTTTTCAGATTGGGTTGGGTTGAGTGGCCTAGATGGGTTTTTAAACCCACCACTCAATGAAACTGTACCGCACAAACCTCGCACATGTGGTTCCATGTGGTCCATTGGATGGGCCTTCATTAATGGCAAAATTATAATTTTGCCATCCTATTCGCTCAACTGGTTGATTGCAATTCTCCTTTAGATCTAAACCATTCAATCGCTTAACCGTTGGATCGCCTCAAAATACATGCAGACCACCCGGTAGGTATCTCGCATGTGGGCCATTAAATCAAAATCATTTCCTCTGCATGTCTGCACATCATTGGATTCGATTACTGCGAACTCACCATTGGATTTGCCCAAAGCACCAGGACCATCCAATCTTCTTACCATGGGTGTCTGCATGGATGACCACATGTGTAGGTCAAATGCCAAGCGACTTTCTTTAATTGGGTGGCTGCCATGTCACCAACCCAGGTGGCTTATTTTTATAAAATTATAAAATGGCCCAGAATTTGAGTTTTCTTTATATTTTGGCACCTAAATCAATTTTTAAATTTACAAAGACCACTAAATAAATTTAATTTTTTTTTCACATGGTTTAATTTATATAGAAACTAATTAATTAAATTTAAATATGTAAATTAACACTTAAAATTTACATGAGGTGTTACAAATTCTCCCCCCCCCCAAATAATTTGGTCCCCTAAATTACATAATTTTAAATAAGTGATGGTACATTTCTCGTATAGAATCTTCATGCTCCAAAGTAGCTTCATTCTGGGAGTGGTGTTGCTAAAGTACTTTCACCATGGGAATGGTCCTGTTCCCAAGTAACTGGTCTTGCTTATCAAGAATGACCACTGATACCTGCTCAAAAGTTAGGTTCTCTTCAATTGGTAGTGCTTCATAGTGTAGTACATGAGATGGGTCAGGCAAGGTGATACTTGTGTAGTATAGATACATGGAATACATAATAGACCTTGGCTAGTTCTGGTGGAAGTGTTATCTAATACGCAGAAGTACCCATCTTGACTAAGATCTCAAATGGTCCAATAAAGTGCGCACTCAATTTTCCTTTCTTTCCAAATCTCATGATGCCTTTCAGTGGTGATATCCTCAGGAATACGTGATCACCAACCTCAAATTCTAGATCTCTTCTACAGTTATCTGTATAGCTCTTTTGTCAACTCTAAGCAGTCTAGAAATTTCTTTTAATTAAGGCAACCTTGGAATTTGTTTCTTCAACTATCTCTGGTCTATATAGTTTTTGATCTCCAATCTCTTCCCAACAAATTGGAGATCTATAGGGTCTGCTATAAAGAGCTTCACATAGAGCCACGCCAATACCAGACTGAAAGCTATTGTTGTAAGCAAACTCAATTAGTGGAATGTGACCATCCCAATTCCCTCACAAATAAAGAACACAAGCTCAAAGCAAATCCTCTAAAGTCTGGATGGTTCTTTTTTATTGTCCATCCATTTGAGGGTGAAAGGTTGTACTGAAGGATAGTGTAGTGCCAAGAGCCCTTGAAGACTTGTCCAACATTTAGAAGTAAATCCAGGATCTCTGTCAAAAATTATTTAAATAGGAATCCTATTGAGTCTGATTACCTCTTTAATATACAACTTGACAAGCTTCTCAAGTGAATATATAGTCTTCATAAGTAGAAAATGAGCTGCCTTGGTCAATCTGTCCACAATGACCCATATTACATCATGACTTGATCTAGTTCTAGGTAGCCCTGTTACAAAGTCTATAGTGATATGTTCCCATTTCCATTCTGGAATAGGGATAGGTTGGTTCTAGGTAGCTTTGTTATGAGGTCCATGGTGTTGTGACCCATAAGCGATGACCCTACCATGATGCATTAAAACACAACCAGAGCCTAATTGTGAAGCATTTATAAATACTGCATAACCTCCAAAACACTAGGTAGAGCTAGTATTGGAGCAGTAACAAGTTGGTTCTTAAGCTCTTGCAACCTATTTTCACAGTCGTCTATCCATTTAAATTTCACATCTTTTCTAGTAAGGTGAGTAAAGGGAGCTTTAATCTTGGAAAATCCCTTGACGAATCTACCGTAATAACTTGTCAATCCTAGAAAGCTTTAGATTTCTATAATAGTAGTAGGATGCTTCAAATTCATTATTGTATCAATCTTGGCAGAGTTCATTGTGATCCCATCTTTAGAACCCACATGAACAAAGAAGAAGATTCTATCGAGCTAGAACTACATTTTCTCAGTTTAGCATATAACCTTTATTCTCTAAGAGTCCCCAAAATACACCTCAGATGTTCAATATGTTAAACAACACTCTTGGCATAGATCAGGATATCATCAATGAACACAATAACAAACTTGTCCAGATAAGGTCAGAATACTCGATTCACTGATCTAAAAACACTGCAGGAGCATTTGTTAAGCCAAATGGTAAGATCCAAAATTCATAATGGCTATACCTTGTTTTGAAAGTAGTTTTGGGAATATCTTCTGCCTTGATCTTGATCTAATGATACTCGGACCTCAAACCAATCTTTAAGAATACTTTAGTACCCTGTAATTGATCAAAGAGGTCATCAATCCTTGGTATAGGATATCTGTTCTTAACTGTGACTTGGTTGAGTCAATACACAGTCATTAGGTCCCATCATTCTTCTTTACAAATAGGACTGGTGCACCCCATGTAGAAATGCTAGGGCAGATAAAACCTTTCTCTAAGAGTTCCAAAAGTTGTTTCTGTAACTCTGATAATTCTACTTTTCCCATTCTGTTAGTAATAGAAATGGGCTTAGTGTCAAGCAAAAGATCAATAAAGAACTCAATCTCTCAATCTAGTGGTAGCCTTGGTAACTCTTTAGGAAATACATTAAAAAATTCTTATACCACTAGTATTTCCTGTAGTGGAATTTCTTTTTGCTTTTCACCTATTAATTAGTTCCAATAGTTAGTTGATAATAATTAAATTTTCAATTTAATTTTTGGAAACTAATTACATTTTAGTTATGGAAGATAAGTTTAGGATGTACATGGCTTTTCATTAGGCAAATAGAATACAACCTTTTTGTTATAACAATCTAAAGTTGCATGGTAGGCTGCTAACCAATTCATTCCTAAAATTACATCAAAATTTTTCTCTAGAAGTATTAAGTCTACTACTAATTCCTTTTTGGCTATTTCAATTATACAAGACTTATACATAATATGGGAAAATAAAACATTATTTCCAGTAGTAGAAACCCTTAAAGTCTTGTCTAATTGAATAGGTGTAACAGCCAAACTTGGTGGAAAAGTAGGTGATACGAATGAGTGTATGGATCTTGGATCAATTAATACATGTGAAGGAGTTTTAGAGATGAGATATGTACCTTGGAGGAGCTCTGGATTTGCCTTAACATCTAGCATTATGAGAGCAAATGCTTTGCCCTAGGTGGTATGTGTAGGTTGCCTATAGTAGTATGGATAGTCACGAATCTTATGTTGAGTACTCCCATAACCATAGCATGCATTGTTGGCACGGTAGCAAGGCTGATCACCATGTTTCTTACCACAATTAGGACATTCTGTAGTAGGTCTAGGAGGAGTAATAGACCTGATGGGTTGAGCTGCAACAACTCTAAGTCTCTTCACTAGAGGGGCATTGGACGGACCTACCCTCTTCTGGGGAATAAGAAACTTGGAACTGGCAGTAGAGGGTGTACATCTCCTAATCTGCCCCTCAATCATAATTGCCTTCTCCATCACAACTTATAAATCATTAAGCTGAATGGAAACCACTTTATCAAAGATCTCTAGTCTCACACTATCCTTAAAGCGGCAGGCTTTCTTGCCCTCATCAGCCATAACATCTGGTGCATATCTACCAAGCTCCAGAAATTTCTCTATATACTCATCAATGGTCATGTTTCCTTAAGTCAAGTGGGAAAAATCACGTTCTTTTTAGTGCCTGACATGCTCAGGAAAATACCTGGAATTGAAGGCTTCCAAGAAATTCTCCCAAATAGCAGGACTAGGAAGGAATGTTTGCTTGAGTTCCCACCATCATTCAGTTTCACCATCTAACATGTACACTACTAGAATCACTTTCTACTCAGAAGTGACCCTAAGTACCCCGAATATTTTCTCAATAGATCTGATCCACTGTTTAGCTACAGTAGGATCACTACCTCCACTGAAGTTGGTTGGACCAAGTCTTTTGAACTTATCAATGTTGTTTGCACCAATCTCTAATGGCTCTAGAGCTGGTCAAGGAAGATCATGGGGAGGGGGTGGTGCATGGATAGGAGCAGGATTAGGTGCACTAAAAGGATTAGGAACGGGTGTTGGTACAGGGGCAGGAACATGAACAAGCACAGGTGCAGGAGCAAGTGCAGGTGTAGGAACAGGTGCAGGTGCAAGAGGTGGTGATGGTAATGCCCCTTTATACTAATATGCAATAATGGTTTCCATCATGTGAAGAAGTCAGTTGAACTTCTCCCAGTGGGACCATCTTGGGAAGGTTGTCCTGAAGGTCTCCCACGTCTCATACTGCTATCCTACAGCTAAAAAGCACAAGTTTAACATTTTAATTTTAGCTAAAGAAGTTATTCCTGAATATTTTTCAGATCAAGCTTATCTATATTTAGACTCTAGAACCTCATGTTCAAGGCATAATCTTAGGGTTATTTTGCCCTGATACCACCTATGACGCCCCTACTCTCCCTCAGAGGGATTATAGCCGTCAAACACTAAATATGTAATGGAAATACAATTAACAAAATATTTATAGATTCAAAATATCCATCATCTATCCCTTGACCACATTATAACATTGTTTACAATACGAGAGGTTTGTATGATAGAGTCAAAATAAAGTAGATACTCGTTCGGTTATAAAATATAATTTCCATCACAATTGCTCATACAACTTCTTCTTAATCTGGTTCAGGGGTAAGATCCTCATCATCCACAATTGGATCCTCTTGATCTGGAAAGATGCTAATTCAATGGGGTAAAAAATTTCAACGCGCTCAGTAAGTATAAGAAATTGGCTACACCCTAGACATACGACACATAGTCAAACATTCAATCAAAGATGAAAACTTTTCTTTCTGTTTTTATTAGAAAACTATGAAATGCAAAGGTATTGCATTTCTTATCTCATCTCTCACTATTCTCCCTAACTTCTTTCTATCTCTCATCTCTCATTATCTCTCCAACTTCTGTCAGACCCATTTTTCCTTAAAATTCCTCTAAATCCATTTTATCCCACCATTTTCCCTCTAGCCATCTTTTATCCCTCAAAATCACAACAACCATTTCTCACAAGTTTCCAGTCAAACTGAGACATCCGTAACCCCTTAGTGGGTATCCCTGATTCTCGATTTTCCCCAACACAATCACCATTGTGAAGTTATTAAAGTTTTAGAGTTTTATTGATATTGAACGGATGTATCTGTTATCCAATTGGTACTATTATGGGATCGAGATTCCCATTATCATAAGTAGATGCACATACAAACAACATACACACATTAGTCACAGCAGTCCGTTGTTAGGTGACCCAGAACAGAACACACAACCCAACTACCTTTATAAGGGTTTCCATCCACCCGAGGATAGGGTTCACCACACCACTGAATTTCAGTTATACCAATCTTAAATGGGTTATCTCTAAATTTTTGTTTCTTTCAATCTTCGTATTGTTTTCTTTTCTTCCTATTCTAGTTAAGATTAGTATTTTATTTCACATTTGAAATTTCACTTATCACTCTTCCCTTCCCTTTTCTAATTAATTCCCTCTTAATTTTACTTTAAAAATTTTATTTAATTATTCGTTTTTTGTTTTTGTTAATATTCGTTTATTTTATATAATTCTTTGCAATTTGTTAATATATTATATATCTATTTGCTAGTATTTATTATTATTATTGTAATTTTATTTTATTAGTGTTACTTATATTATTATTATTATTTAATTTATTATTTTTATTTAAGATATACATTTTTCAATTCTTATTATGTATAATTAGTATTTTTTATTTTTAAATCTTATCCTTACTCTAATTCCTTTTATCCTTAACTTAATTACCTATATTCCTATTTAGCAACTTAAATATAATTTTCCTCTATTTCTAATTTATTTTCCTCCCTTTTTTCATCTACTTAAATTTTCCTTCACATTTTACGAGACTTGTATTCTCAAAATTTTCAACCTAAAATACTTACTTAAAATTATAATTTCATAATTCGTACAAATGTACAGTGACATCCCAAATGCTAATTAAGACAAATGGGTGTTAGATACAGAAACAGAATAATAAGTGCATGATGAAATTTTATGCAACGGAACAAATTAATACAAATTCCTTACAAATATATATGAGTTCCAATTACATACATATAACTGAGGTCAGAAGTGACTACAAAATACAAGGTCAAAATACAAAAGAATGCCACTTATTTCACTATGTTATTGGACTCATAGAGTGCATGAACAATCATGCACTCAAGTTTTATGGATCCATGGGATCCTCATAGACTTTAATGGGTAGGTCAACTTGCGGTTCCTCATTTTTTTCCTCATCTAAGGGGGGCATAGAAAGAGGGAGTTCCATATATTCAGTAAAAAAAATTATATTTAAATAACATCGTAAGGTTTTAAAGGTGAATTATTCTAACATAAATACTTACTATTCGGCTACTTCACAGGCCTATAAAATAATTTATTTGTTAGGAAAACAGTACGTTAATATAATCAAAAAAACATACATCATGCAAGATAATAGAGAAAATAATATAAATCATGAAATGATCAGATTTTTGTATCATGCTTTGCAAAGTCGTTACGGCTTCCATCTCTTAAGGCAGATACAGATTTTCAACTACCCATGTGAAATGACCAAATCAGATACATAAAATGACAATTTGCTCAGGCACAATTTTGGCTGGCCAAGCCATGGTACGATCTAGGATCACAACCGTACCAACCATAGTGGTCCTATCAGATATCTACAGTCACAATAGTTCTTAACCAAAGGTGATCCTTAATAGATATTCGCATCACCATTCTCGTCAAAGGGTACGCCATCATCTACAGGGAGCAATCTTCTTATGTTCTTCCAGACTAGATGGGGTTAGGGGAACAAATAACCCTCAGAGATAAAAATCCTAACGAGACACTTGATGCATTATGCATGTCAATACAGATACATTCTTCAGACCATTCATGCTTTATTCCACTTTTCTCTTTTTTTTTTCTTCTTTTTGTTTCTTTTATTTTTCCAGGTAATAATATTGACTTCAGATTATTTTTATTACATGAAAATCATCAAGTGTTTATAAATCACATAGCATGCTTGAAAACAAGAAAAATTTAGCTTATTAGACATATAAACACAAATGTATGCAAAATAGAAAAAATCATAATTATCATGTTTAATAATATTTCTTTTATCTAAAAAAACTCCTTAAGACATCTACAAAAATGCTAAATTACTTACCGAAACCTTGATATTTTTTCCTTCACTGTTCTCCTTTTCTCTCTAGATCACTCTTTCTCTCTTTTTTTCTCACTAATTCTTGAAAATTGGAATAATGGAAGTGTGGAGAAGAATGGGAAGGGAAGACCTATTTATAGAAATTAGGAACCATCATATTCGCACCACAGTATGCGGTGCCTATCTGCGCGCGAGGTGACGCGCGTAGGGTATGATCCCACACTGTGCTCATGCGCGTGCACACAGTGCGCTGGCATCCCGCACAGGCAGTTCCCCTTCCCTGCGAGATGTTTTCAGGGGACTTTTCTTGTTTCACCATTTTTTTGAAATTTATTTTTTTGTACTAAACTAAAATAAATAAAATTAATGCAATTAAATTAGAATTAAATAGAAATAATTAAAATAAAATAAAATCAAAATAATTAAAAATCAACAAAATTCACGAATTACAATAAATAATATGTGGAGTAAATTAAATGAGTTCAATGCAGCCTAAAGGCCCGAATAAATAGTAGTTTTTCCAAATTAATGGAGCACAGCGATGGGCGGGATGTTACATCCTCCCTACCTTGGAAAACTTTAGTCCCCAAATTTGTCTCGAATAGGTCCGGATACTTTTTCCTCATCTCACTTTCTAAATCCCACATTGCTTCTTCTAGGGTATGATGCTGCCATCGCACCTTCACCATGGGAATCGTGTTGTTGTGCAAGACCTTGTCGATCCACCCAAGAATTTCCACAGAACCTCCTCATAAGTCATGTCAACTTGTATCAGCACCTCATCACGAGGAGTAATATGAGAAGGCTCAGGGTGGTACCTCTTTAGTATTGAGACGTGAAAGACGTCATGTAGACCAATAAACTCTCAGGATAGAGTGAGGTGATATGCCACGTGTCCAATGCGTTTGATGCTTTAAAAAGGTCCCACATAATGAGGGTTTAACTTCCGTCTTTTTCTGAACTATATCTTTCCCTTGTAGAGGGAAACCTTGAGGAAAACCTGGTCTCCCATGGGGAATTCCAAGGGTCACCTATGATTATCAGTGTAACTCTTTTGACGACTATGGGCAGTAGCCAAGTTCTTGCAGATAATTGCAACCTTTTCCATGGTCTTTTAAATGAATTCTTGTCCTAAATGGCGCTTGTTTCCAACTTCACTCTAATAAGTGGGAGAACGACAAGGCCTTCCATACAATGCTTCATACGGAGCCATGTTGATGTTGGAATGATAACTATTATTACCAACAAATTCACATAAGAAAAGATACTCATACCAGCTATCGCCAAACTCAAGGACATAAGAACACAACATATCTTTCAATGTCTAGATCGTATGTTCTTACTGACCATCTATTTGGGGATGATAAGCAGTGATGAAACATAATCCAGACCCTAGAGCTTCTTGGAAGTTGTCCCAGAAGTGGGAGGTAAATTGAGGATCGTGGTCAAGAACAATGGATGAGGGAACACCATGAAGTCAAACAATCTCATCAACATATAGGTATGCTAATTTATTGGTGGAGTCAGTGGTTCTGATGGGCAGAAAATAGGCAGTCTTGGTCAGTTTGTCCATGATGACCTAGATAACATTTTGACCAGAACAGGTCTTACGCAATGCTGTGACAAAACTCATAGTTACATGTTCCCATTTCTATTTAGGAATCGAAAGACTTTGTAACAAACCACCGGCTCTCTGATGTTCTGCCTTAATCCTCTAGTAAGTAAGTCATCAGAAGATGTAGTCGACTATATCCTTCTTCATTCTTGACCACTAGTGTTGACGCTTCAAGCCTCGGTACATCTTGGTACTCGTAGGATGGATGGATAGCTTAGAAGCATGGGCGCTCTTGAGAACATCCACCCTTACAACAATGAGGACCCTAAATTTTATTCTAAAATTTGAACAGTCCATTATCTGAAATCCTAAAATTAAGAGATTCATCATAAGTGAACTTATCTAGATTCTTAGTGAGTTTCGGATCAGTGGATTGAGCTTCCCAGATTTTCATGAAGAGATCTAGCAGGGCTCGAATCTGAGAAAGATAGGTACCTTTGCCGTAGTAGCTAAGGTAAAAAGATTGCATAGTATCCATCAATTTCTAACTAGAGGCCATGATTTCAGCCAACATTACAGACTCCTTTCAGCTTAGTGCATCGAAGACTATATTTCTTCTACTGGGGTGATAGATGAGATCTTATAATCATAGTCCTTTAAGAGATCCATCCAGCGTCTATGTCTCATATTTAACTTCTTATACGAGAAGATGTACTTTAAACTCTTGTGCTAAGTGTAAATCTCAAAAGTTTGACCAAACAGGTAATGATGCCATATTTTCAAGGCAAAGATAATGGCCGCCAACTCTAGGTCATAGGTAGGGTAGTTTCGCTCATGAGGTTTCAATTTTTGAGACCTATAAGTGACTACTCTACCATGCTAATCAAGAATTTCCAGTAGTAACTTATCAAACCAATTGAACTATGTACCTTGGCCACATTAGTGGCAGATTTTATTTGACAACTGTTTCAACCTTGGACGGATCCACGAAAACTCCTTCACTCAAAATTACATGATCGAGAAAGAAAACTAGATCTAAGCAAAAGGAGCATTTGCTAAGTTTAACATAAAGTTGGCTCTGATGAAGGGTCTCTAACATTTCAGTCAAGTGTAATGCATTTTCTCCCAGGCTCTTGGAGTACACTAGGATGCCATTACTAAAAATAGTGACCTACTGATCTAGTGCGTGTTGGAAAACTCTATTCATGATGTCCATGAAAGCTGCAGGGACATTGGTTAACTTGAACGACATTACCTTAAACTCGTATAAACTGTACCTGCATGAGAAAGAAGTCTTTGGAATATCTTCTTCTTTGACTCTCAGCTGGTGGTATCCGTCCTGAGATCAATCCTAGAGAAGACCTTGGCTCCTTGCAGTTTATCAAGGAGATCATTGATCTGAGGTAAGGGATACTTGTTTTTAACTGTCACTTGGTTAAATTCCCGGTAATCCACATAGAGTTTGAGAGAACCATCCTTCTTTTTTCACGAAAAATACAAGAGTGCCCCAAGGAGAATGGCTAGGGTGGATAAACTTCTGGGTAATAAGTTTAGAAAGCTGATACTTCTTCTTTGTATTAATCAAGGGGATTAACTAATTATTAAAGAACAATTACAATGTGAGAAAGAATAAATGTGTAGAGTTGATTATTTTCTTCAGGTTGTGAAAAACGTAAGTCTTATTTTATACTATAACTTATGAAATCTTTGAACTCAAATAAAGAATCATAAACTCTTTAACGTAAATAAACAATTGTGGCTATTTAAAATGTTATTTATTAAATAAAGAATATATAGCTATTTGGGACTTGATATTATTATACTTACTAGATATTTTACTTAATTTATATAAAATTCTTATGAACATAGATTTTATTAGTTTTATGACTACCATTATAGTACAAATGAGTCACTTCAAATAAAATTTACTCAATTTAATCTTTTTACGGACGAACTTATTAGCCTTTTTTTTTGAAAAGTAGGAAATAATTTTGTTGAGATAATGTTAAAATTTTGTATAGTTTTACAACATTTTTTTCTATTTTTAGAAGATTTATTTTATGGGAATTCAGAATTCTAGATGAAGATGGTGAGTGCTATTGGAATAATGAAGCTAAAAAGGAAAAGTGAAGGAAGGAAAATGAGATAAATGAAAATAGCTTTGAATATTTTCTGTTACTATTTTTTAATTCGTAATTTTTATCTTTATAAGACCAATTTAATGATAACGGTTAACCATGTCTACCTTCTTCATATTTCTTTACCATACTGTACATAAATATGTATGTATAGTTTTTACCTTATTAAAATTAGATAATTATATATTAAGTGCTTCAAAATATAAATAAATTTGTCAATCATAAATGTATGATACCATAAATATTTGTTAAAAAATTATAAAAACAAAACTTAGAGGATCACAATCACTTAATAATTTTTTATTACAAATCAGTGATTTAAAAATAAAAGTATGTAACAAAAATTAGCTAATTTTTTAAATTTAAAGGTACAAATGTTTCACATTTTTATGTACACATATGGTGTAAGAGAAGTGTGTGGTAAAGTTGAATTTTTGTCATAATACTATTATATAAGAAAACTTTATCAAAATCCTTACAAGATATCAAGATTCTAATTCGATAAAAATTTATCATATGCAACTGGATTTTTTTGTCTTCAAATACATTTGTTATTTTCTGAGAAACAATAGTTTATTAAACAATTGGATATTTTTCTTAATACTCAAAAGTCTTGGCTTCATGAAAAATATGATTAGTATTGCTAGAAGGCCCATAAATAGTTATTCGAGCTTGTTTTAATGCTCTTGAGGAATAGAAAAGATTGCAATTATAATATGCAACATTACAATAAGTTTTAAGAGCACTTTTCTTAGGAGTTACAAGAATCAAATTCCCAAGTTGATTGTTTTCCTCAGAAAAAACTTCACTAGCTCTATTTCATGTTAATCAAACTTTTACCATGATATCTTGTTAAACTTAATTTTGTCTTGATCAGGAACAAACATATCAAGTTCATTTTTTTAATGAATCTCCCAGTGAGATATGTGATGGAAATTGAAGCCATTCAGCTGCAGTGAAAATTTTAATTTTTTTTCCATATAGTTAGTTATTTATCATAAAGAAAACTATCCATGAAAAACACATCTACAATAAAATTAATGGATAAGGATTTTGTTATGAATGGCACAAGTGAAGCCTCACTAAGTGGGAATGAGTGCAACATGGTCTTGGGTCTTATAAGATTTTGCTAGTACAGATCTTCTCCAAAGCTTCGTCCGTTAAACCTTATGACCTGAGATTTAGACTATAGAAAATATTAACATCGAAGATCTAGATTTTATATTTTAATGCAATATCTCTACTTTAAATCATGTATTTATATACTAATATATAAAGATTAGTTAGTAATTAACCTAAGAAATATGATATAATTGTTAATGAAACTTTAACATCCTACTCAAAGTATAGTGTAATATACATATACAACCAAAATAATTATATAGATTTATCTCTCATAAGGCCAGTTGGGGCACCTGTACCTTTTATTAGCCAAAGGATCATGGTAGAGCTTGTAATCCCTAGTAGTGCAGTGGTAAAAATGTTGGTCCTTTACACCTTGTGCAGGTAATTAACTCACCCTGATGGAACTGCTACTTTCCACAAATGAGCATTGATTGTTGTTTAGGTTTACAGCAAGCTTGTAATATTTGATTTTGTACTTTTATAGAAATAGGAGATCTCGTTGGTATTCCTTACGCCCCATAAAGGTCATTAGACAAATGAAAAATTGAATAATTTTTTACTTCTATTCAATAGGAGATCTTGTACGTATTCCTCCTCCCTGTAAAAGTCATGGGACAAATGACAGATAGTCAAATAAGTAAACTAAGTTAAAAAGTTATCAAAGTAATTAGTATCTTAATAGTAGTTCATTTTATTGCAAGATTTAATGATTTAGAATAGTACACATTCAATTGCTAATTACATCTTTATGCCACCAATCCCACCTACTTAATATTAATTGATAATTCCCTCTTTTATATATTTATATATTTATAAACATCCATTTTACATAATGTGAGTAAAAATTTGAGATTAAAAATTAGTTTTAAGGTTTAAAATTGTGTTGAAAATTAATAGACAACATAATGTGAGAAAAAAAATGTTGACTGTGAGCAAAGAGGAAGAGAGAACAAATTAATTACTTGAATAGAAAACTTCCAACGAGGATGAATTTTTCATTTTTAAGCTCTAATAGACCATGTTGTGGAATAATTTTTTTATATATAATTATTTTTTAAAATTTTGTACAAGGTTACTAATAAGTTAAAGCTAACTTAAAAAACTTATAAATGTATCACATTAATTAAACTTACAAGATAAGTAATAAGTTAAGTTAATTTTGTACGAGTATATAATCATTTAAAAGGCTCACAAGGTATCAAATGTTGTGATAATATAAACCTTTAGTTTACAATTTAAAATGTTATCATTATCGACTTACATTTTTTATATTACACTATGTAGGATGTTAAAAGGTATTTTAGAATTTTCATTAACAATTAGATCATATTTTTGATATTAAATTTTAATCGATTTTTATATATTGGTATATAAATATATGATTTAAACTAAAATATTACATTACACTAACTAATTGCATTATTGTAAAGTATAGTAATTTTTTCAAAAGAAACAAACAAATGTATCACATTAATTAATAAAAACCACGCAATAAATAAAAAGAAACAAAGAGAATTTAGGGATGAACTAAAAAATTTATCATGTTGATCAAGAACTTTACTAAATCAGAATCTTGATATCTTGTACGGATTTTAATGAAGTTCTCTTATATAATGGTATTATGACAAAATCAAAAAAATAAATTCAACTTTACCACGCACTTTTTTTATATGCACCATATGTGTACATAAAAAATGTGAAACTTCTGGAGCTTTGAATTTAAAAAATTAGTTAATTTTTGTTACGTATTTTTTATTCTTAAATCACTATTTTAAAATAAAAAATTATTAAGTGATGGTGATCCTCTAAGTTTTGTTTCTATAATTTTTTAACAACAATTTATGGTATCATACTTGTATGGTCGACAAATTTATTTACATTACGAAGGACTTAACACTTAATTATCTAATTTTAATCAATTATCTAAAAGCCAAAAAGCTAGAAAGTTTCTAAAAGGCCTTTGTGCCAACATTTATGACTGAGTCATGATGCCGAGACCCAGCTCGTATGTGAAGGTGCTAGAACACGCCCAATTGGCCAAAAATGTCATCTCGGCCAAGTACCAACACATTGCCCGAGTCTGTACCTAACAATAACCCCAATAGCTTAGGAGGAGATTGCCTGATCCAGTAAGTAGCCACCCCAAGAAACGAACTAGAGTTGTTCATCCCCCTATCTTACCTCCACCTACAATTCAACTTGCCTGACCTAACAAACCCTGTCAACATTATGGTCGCTCGCATGGTGACCTGCCCTATCGGCGTATCAATCATGCCTGTTATTGGTGTGGAAGCACCCAACAGCTCATAAAAGACTGCCCCCAGTGATCAAAAGACATAGCCAGGTCTGTAGCTCAGGTTCACGTGTACCATATATATGAACCCGGTGCTCTCCACACTCATGTTCTTATCCAGGGTATACTTTCTATCTATGATACTTTTGTCAAGGCTTTGATCGATATAGGTGCTACTCACTTTTTTATTTCCTATGCATTTGCTTATAATATTGATTTTAGGCTAGAACCTTTAGATGAAACATTGACGGTAGAAACTCCCTCTAGGGGATTATTAGAAGCTCATTGTGTATAAAGATTATAAAATAAAAAGCTTCAGGAATAAAAGTATTTATGAATCTAATACTGTTAGATTTGTCAGGATTTGATGTGATATTAAGAATGGATTAGAAAAGTATATAGTAATAATTGATTGTGAAAGTAAAATTGTAACCTTAGGAATAAAATTATTGTTATTATGTCTCCTAACAATTGAATAAAGAGGAATACGGGTGCTAATCCTGCTGTGTATTCCATACCAATTATTTGTATCTTTTCAGATGTCTTTCCCATCGAACTTCCTGGTTTGCCTCCCTTATGAGAAGTGGAGTCCTAATTGAATTGGTGCTAAAAACCAAGCCAATCTCGAAGCCTGCCTATCACATGAGTCATGTTGAACTTATGGAGCTAGAAAATCAGCTTTCTGAACTTATTACCCAAAAGTTTATCCACCCTAGCCATTCTCCTTATGGCACTCCTATATTATTCGTGAAAAAAGACGGATGGTTCTCTCAGACTCTATGTGGATTACTGGGAACTCAACCAAGTGACAGTTAAAAGAAAATACCCCTTACCTTGGATCGATGGTCTCTTTGATCAACTGCAAGGAGCCAAGGTATTCTTTAGGATTGATCTTAGGATGGGATACCACCAGCTGAGAGTCAAAGAAGAAGATATTCCAAAGACTGCTTTCTGATGCAGGTACAATTTGTACGAATTCAAGGTAATGTCGTTCAGGTCAACCAATGCCCCTGCAGCCTTCATGGACCTCATGAACAGAACTTTTCAGCACGCACTAGATCAGTATGTCATTGTTTTTATTAATGACATCCTATTATACTCCAAGAGCCTGGGAGAACATGCATTACATGTAACGCCCAAATAATTTCAGCATTTTTGTTATTATTTTTATTAATTTGATTTATTTAGTTTAATTTATAATTAAAAAAAAAAAGCGCCATGTCAGCAGCCACGTCAGCGGCCCAGTCAGCAGCCCTTGCCAACCAGGACTTGCCGCGTGGCAAGACCACGTCGACCAGGGAACGAGCCACGTGGACGATCCGCGTGCGGGCGATCAGACGGCCTAGATGCAATCGCACGGATGGCCCAGATGCACGCGCACGGACGGCCCAGATTCTATCAAAAACGGACGGCCCAGATTTAATCAAAATAGATGGCTGTGATCAAAAGGCAAAAGGGTATAAATAGAACCCCCACACCTGACCACAAAAACCCTAGCCGCCTGCCCTCGCCGAAGAAGACGAACCAGACGCCGGAGGAGCCGGCCGCCGCCACCCGTCGCCGCACCGGGGAGTTTTTCGACCGCCAATCGAGGTAAATTTCATACCCCCAACTCGTTTTTCTATGCTGAGTTCCCCTGTGGCCAAATCGGAGCCAAAATCCCGACCAAACGGCTGGAAAACATGGCCAAAACCCAACGGCACTGCCGCACCCCTCCTCGATTTTTGCCTCCGATGAGGCCCTTCCCCGCCTCCGTTTGATGCAATTTTTATATCACTGTGATCACCATTCTTTTCTCTACAGGTTGATCAGAGCCGAATCACCAAAACACGAACCTCGCCGGAGAGCCGCCGCACCCGAGAGCACCGCCGCCGAAAAAGCTTCAGTTTTTTCGTAATTTTTTGGCCCCCTGAGGGCCATAGGGTTGTTTTATCATAGGGACCGATGCAAGTGTGGCCGGATTCGGCCGGAAACGGCTGAAAACGGCCAACCCAAGGTGAATCGCCGTCGATTGCGGCGGCGCCGTCGCTGGAGCACGGCGGAGCCGCCATGCCGGAATTGCGATATTGGCCGAAAGGGGCCCTGGGTCTAATTTGAGATTTTTTGGAACACGTGCAGGTACCAGTAGTGCGTTTTAGCTCCCCAAAAAAAATTCAAGAAAAATTAGGGACAGCCTGTAAGCGCACTATGGAGCCGTGTTCGAACCCCGAAACGAGTAAGGACCCCTCACCCTATTTCCTATCACGGTATTAAAGTTTAATAATGATAAAACGGTATATCTTGAATCAACGAATGTGTGAAATTGCTTAAGGTCGCTAATGGATCCCGAGTCTGGTGTGTTTATCGGTTAACTGTTATTTGGCCTATTTTACAGTTTTAAATGCAGTATGAGGTCTGATATTTTCATTTCATAGTTTCGTGTGCATATTTTACTGTTTTATTGATTATGGGTTGAATGACTGAGAAACCGATGCTGTATGTTGTCTTGTTTGGCATAAATTACTGGTTTGCTTGTTTGTGTGTAAAGTGATGATGCTGACTGAGGAAAAAGGGGAGTGAAAGGTTATGTAAATTGATAATTGTATAATGTGATCAGCCTAACTAGATATCCTGGGAGATGGTGGACAGACCGGGTCCGTAGGGAACCCTACCGGGATTGTGGTCTCTCATACCGGACGGGGTATGGGGACGGCTCGTTTCACCCTCATACTGGACGGGGTATTGAGGTTTATAGTTTTGGCGCCCATACCAGACGGGTTATGGGGACGGCCCTGGAATCTGATTACAAGTGTTAAGGGTTCACGGGTAGCGGGACCCCTATGGATCTCCATGGATACTAGTAGGCTGGTAAAAGAGGAAAAATATGTTGTGTAACGATTGAATTACAAAAGGCGTGATAAGTATTATGTTATACAGTTTATATGATTTCATGATGATGATAATATTATTGCTTTCGTATATTGTTTTATGAATTTCACCGAGGTAAGTGGATGGTAAAGGATTTTATTATTGATAAAAGGATTTGTCGTAAATTATGCTCCATTGGTCTTTTTGTGTTTTTTACCCACCTTTACCTCCGTGACGGTGAGATATTGTGATGTCTTTACTGGGCTAGTGTAGCTCATTCCTTATTTAATCATTTCAGATCAGGAAGACATTTTTCCCGAGCCCGTTCTGCAGGAAGACGACGAAGGGAACGCCTAAAGACTCCATAGTCATATTCATAGCTTTTACTTTCGAGTTTCTCTTTTAGTTAGTTTGATCTTTTATATTTTGAGCACGTTTTTGATTTTAGTGTAAGGGATGTTGATCGAAATTCTGACTTCGCTTCCGCATTTGACATTTTTAATACACATATTTCATTTTAAATTTCTGGGGTGTTAGATTACACTTAATTGAAATGTTAGAGATCCTTCATTGGAACCAACTGTATGTTAAACTTAGCAAATGCTCCTTCTGCTTAGATCAAGTTTCCTTGCTCGATCATGTAATTTCGAGTGAAGGAGTTTTTGTGGATCTGTCCAAGGTTGAAACAGTAGTTAACTAAAATCCACCTACTAATGTGGCCAAGGTGCATAGTTTCTTTGGTTTAACAGGTTACAACTGGCAATTCATCGACGAATTTGCTAATATTGTTGCTCTATTGACCTGGCTAACCTGAAAGAGCATACCATTTGTTTAAAACTACAAGTGTAATAAGAGCTTCATGGAATTAAAGTGTCGTCTTACCTTTGCTACTGTGTTGATCCTCCCTGACAATACGGAAAGATTCAGGTCAACTACGATGCATCCCATATTAGCTTGGGGTGTATCTTGATGCAGCATGGTAGAGTAGTCACTTATGGGTCTCAAAAATTGAAACATAATGAGTAAAACTACCCTACCTACGACCTAGAGTTGGCGGCCATTATCTTTGCCTTGAAAATTTGGCGTCATTACCTGTTTGGTCAAACTTTCAATATCTCATAAATCTGAAGCTTTCAGTTTCTTTAAAAAATATAAGAATTTAGTTGAGAATCAATTAGACAATAAAATAAAAGCTTTAAGAACTGATAGAGAATGAGAATATTTATCTAATAAATTCAGAGAATTTTGTGATGAAATGGGAATAGAACGTTAGTTAACTATTCCAGCAACACCACAATAGAATAGTATTATAGAAAGAAAAAATAGAACCTTGCTTCAAATGGTTAGATCTATGGTGACACAAGCTGATTGGCCAATTACTTTTTCGGGTGATGCATTATTATCTGCCACATATATCTTTAACTAAGTACTCTCAAAATCAGTTACCACCACACCATATGAGTTATGGACTAACAAAAAATCAAACCTAAGTTTTCTAAGACCTTGGGGTTGTCCCGCCTATGTTCATTAATCTTCCCACAAATATGGAAAATTAGGTCCAAGAGGGAAGAAAAGTATCTTTATAAGATATTCAGAACAATCAAAAGGATTTATGCTGATAGGCACACAAGAAAATGGTCATGTAATTAAATCTGAATCATGAGATGTCATATTCTTATAGAATGATTTTCCTAAAAAATGTGAGATAGGTCAAGACTTATCTCTATATGAAACTGAAGACCAAACTGTTTCCACCTTACAAGGATAAATGGGCCCACTATATTTGAGTGGGAGTGATACAAGATTCAATAAACCTGTTTCAATTGAAACCCAATCAAAACCAATGGTAGGCCTAAGTATGGAAGTTGGTCTCAGTGGGAGTAACATAAAAGAATCTCAAATACGTCGAACTAATAGGAAAAGTGTTCCTCATCACCATTTTGAGATTGAAGGGGGAATATTCTTAGTTACTCCAAAAGATGAAGAAGAGACAAGAAATATAAATCAGGCTCTTAAATGCCCTGCACAGGAAAAATGGATGAAAGCATAGAAAAGCTTACATTAATAATATGCAATGTTACGATAAATTTTAAGAGCATTTTTATTAAGAGTTACAAGAACCAAATTTCCAAATTGATTGTTTTTCTCAGAAAAAATATCACTAGCTCTATTTTATGCTCTTCAAACTTGTAACATGATATCTTATTAAACTTAATCTTGTATGGATAAGGAACAAACATATCAAGCTCATTCTTTTATTAAAGCTCCCAATGAGGTGTGTAAACGAAATTGAAGCCATTCAACTGCAATAATATTTTTATTTTATCCATATAGTTAGTTATTTATCGCAAGAAAATCATCCAAAAAAACACATCTACAATAAAATTAATGGAAAAGGATTTTAGTACGGATAACACAAGTGAAGCCTTACCGAGTAGGAACGAATACAACATGGTCTTGGGTCCCTTAAGGTTTTGCTGGTACAAATCTTCTCCAAAGCTTCCTCTTTCAAACCTTATGACATGAGATTTAGATTATAGAAAAAATAACATCAAATGTTTACATTTTAAATTTGTGCCTGAAGATTAAGAAAAATGGAAATTAACTTATTTTTTTCTTTCTTCAAATGAATAGAGGTTAAGTGCATACCCTTGAGTTTAATCTATAATAAATAACTTTAGAGGTTATGTAGGCTTTGGGAAACCAACTTTTCACTATACTTCTTTGTTACACCAGTCTAGAAGAGTAAATTTAATTGAAGAACAATTGAATTGTAATTGGAGAACACGACAATGATTGAGTATTTTATATAGGCCGAGGAAAATGTAGATTTATTATACTTAAACTTATAAAATCTTTGAACTTAAATAAAGAATCTATGACTATTTGAAAAGTGCTTTCATTTTTTTAAATCTTTAACTTAAATGAATAATCCATCACTATTTGAGATGTGATTTTATTATATTTATGTAATATCTAACTTAATATATATGAAATAATTAAAAACATTGATTTAATTAATTTTATGGTCGCCAACTGTATTAAAATTAACTTTTGAATTTTAATCCATGCGCTAAAGAACTTATTCTTCATTTATTTTTTTAGAAGTTAAAAAAAAGTAATTTTATTGAGATAATGATAGAAGTTTATCATCATGCATGTAAGGTAAAAAGTCACGTTACTCAAAAACGTCGACTGTACTTTACTATAATGTTATTAGTTGTTTTAATGCAATATCTTTACTTTAAATCATGTATTTATATACCAATATATAAAGATTGATTAGTAATTAAATTTAAAAACATGATCTAATTGTTAATGAAAATTTTAAAATACCCTTTAAGATCCTACTCAAAGTATATTGTAATATAAAATCATAAGTCCATAAAGATAACAATGTAAAATACATAGAGAAAGTAACCAACTTTTCATGATATTTCTTCTTTGCATCAATCAAGGAGATTAGCTAATTATTAAAGAACAATTACAATGTGATAAGAGAATAAATGTGTAGGATTGATTATTTTGTGCAAGCTGTGAAAAAAGTAAGTTTTATTTTATATTATAACTTATGAAATATTTGAACTCAAAAAGAATCATAAATTATTTCAAGTAAAAAAAGAATTGTGGCTATTTAAAATGTTATTTTTTAAATAAATAATCCATGCCTATTTGGGACTTGATATTATTATACTTATTAGATATTTCACTTAATTTATATAAAATTCTTATGAACATTGATTTTATTAGTTCTATGGCTGCCATTATACTACAAAATGAGTTACTTCAAATAAAATTTACTTTTAAATTTAATCTTTGTGCGAAAGAGCTTATTAGTCATTTACTTTGAAAAATAAGAAATAATTTTATTGAGATAATGTTAAAAATTTATATAGTTTTACAATATTTTTTTCAATTTTTAGAAGATAAGTTTTAAGAAAATTTAGAATTTTGGATGAAGATGGTGAGTGCTATTGGAACAATGAATCTCAAAAGAAAAAGTGAATGAAGGAAAATGAGATAGATGGAAATAGGTTTGAATATCTTCTACTAACTATTTTTTAATTTTGTAATTTTTATCTTTAGAAGACAAATTTAAAGATAACAGTTAACTAACTCTGCCATCTTCACATTTCTTTACTATACTGTACATAAATATGTATGTAAAGTTAAATTAGTGATTTAAGAATAAAAAATATGTTACAAAAATTAGCTAATTTTTTAAATTTAAAGGTATAAATGTTTCACATTTTTTTGTACACATATAGTATAAACAAGTGTGTGGTAAAGTTGAGTTTATTTTTTTGATTTTTTCATAATACTATTATACAAGAGCTCTTCATCAATATCCTTACAAGATATCAAGATTCTTATTTGGTAGAAATTTTTGATATGCAACTGGATTTTTGTTTTCTTTAAATGCGTTTGTTATTTTCTAAGAAACAATAGTTTATTAAAAAATTAGATATTTTTTCTTAATATTCTAAAGTCTTGGCTTCATGAAAAATGTGATCATTAATTCATTTTTTTGTTAAGTATGAGTGTGTGATTAACATGCTAAATTTTTTTATTTCATCCCTAAGTTCTCATTGTTTCTTTCATAGATTGTGTGGTTTTTATTAGTTAATGTGATACATTTATTTATTTTTTTTGAAAAATTTACTATACTTTACAATAATGTGATTAGTTATTTTAATGCAATATTTTAGTTTAAATCATATATTTATATACCAATATATAAAAATTTGTTAAAATATAATATTGAAAACGTGATCTAATTGCTAATGAAAATTGTAAAATATCTTTTAACATCCTACCTAGTGTAATATAAAAAATATAAGTCAATAATGATAACGTTTGTAAGTTTTCTGAGTTAACTTTAACTTATTACTGAACTTGTATTAAAATTTAAAAGATATTTATACATAAAAAAATTATTCCACTACATGGTCTTGGTACCTGTAATGTTTTGCTGGTACAGATTTTCTCCAAAGCTTTCTCCTTTAAACCTTATGACCTGAGATTTAGACTATAGAAAATATTAACATTGAACATCTAGATTTTATATTTTTCATGAAGATTAAGAAGAATGGAAAGAAACTTGATTTTTTTTCTTCATTTGAATGAATGGAGGTTAAGTTCATATCTTTGAGCTTAATTTATAATAAATAACTTGAGAGATTAAGTAGGCTTTGGAAAACCAACTTTTCACTATACTTCTTTATTCCATTAGTTAAGAAGACTGAGTTTAATTAAAGAAAAATTGAATTGTGATGGGAGATTAATGACATACGGTTAAATATTTTATATAGGCTGTGAAAAATGTAGATTTTATTATATTATAACTTATAAAATCTTTTAAATTAAATGAAGAATCTATGGATATTTGGAAAGTGGTTTCATTTTTTGAAATCTTGAACTTAAATTAATAATCTATCATTATTTGAGATGAGATTTTGTTATAGTTATGTGGTATCTTACTTAATAAATACAAAATACTTGAAAACATTGATTTGATTAATTTATGGCTGCCAACCATATTAAAATTAATGTTTGAATTTTAATCCATGCAATAAAGAACTTATTCGTCATTTATTTTTCTAAAAGTTAAAACAAGTAATTCTATTGAGATAATGATAGAAGTTTACAACCACATATAAGGTAAAAAGGCATGTTACACAAAAACGTCGCATGTACTTTACAATAATGTTATTAGTTATTTTAATATAATATCTTTATTTTAAATCATGTATTTATATATCAATATATAAAGATTGGTTAGTAATTAACCTTAGAGACATGATCTAATTTCTAATGAAAATTTTAAAATACCCTTTAACATCCTTCTCGAAGTATAGTGTAATATAAAAAGATATGTCGATAATAATAACAATATAAAATACATAGAGAAGGTAACCAACTTTTTACGATACTTCTTCTTTGCATCAATCAAGGAGATTAACTAATTATTAAAGAACAATTATAATATGAGAAGAGAATAAATGTATCAGGTTGATTATTTTATGTAGACTGTGAAAAACGTAAATCTTATTTTATACTATAATTATTAAATCTTTGAACTCAAATATAGAATTAGAAATTATTTATACTAAACAAAGAATTGTGGCTAACTAAAATGTAATTTCTTAAATAAAGATCCATAACTATTTGGGATGAAATTTTATTATACTTATTGGATATTTTACTAAATTCATATAAAATACTTATGAACATTAATTTTATTAGTTCTATGACTGCTATCATAGTACAAAAAGAGTCACTTAAATAAAATTTACTTTTGAATTTAATCTTTGTGTGGAAGAACTTATTAGCCATTTACTTTGAAAAGTAAGAAACAATTTTGTTGAGACATGTTAAAAGTTTATCAAGCAACAATATATTTTTTTTAATTATAAGCAACAAAAACTCGACCTTCTGGTCTTTTTAATCTAAAAAACATCTAATAATTTATATAATTTTACAACATTTTTTTAATTTTTAGAAGATGAGTTTTATGGAATTGGGAATTCTAGATGAAGATAGTGAATGCTATTGGAACAATAAAGCTCAAAAGAAAAAGTGAAGGAAGGAAAATGAGATAGATGGAATAACTTTGAATATTCTCTGTTAACTATTTTTTAATTTCATAATTTTTTTATTTAGAAGAACAATTTAATGATAAAAATTTACCAACTCTACCCTCTTCACATTTCTGTACCATACTGTACATACATATGTATGTAAAGTTATTACCTTGATAATTGATTAAAATTATATAATTTAGTGTTAAGTGCTTCAAAATATAAATAACTTTATCAACCGTACAAGTGTGACATCATAAATTTTTGTTAATAAATTATAGAAACAAAACTTAGAGGAAAAAATCATTTCAAATTAGTGATTTAAAAAGAAAAATATGTAACAAGAATTAGCTAATTTTTTAAATTCAAAGCTACAGATGTTTCACATTTTTTATGTACACATATGGTGTATGTAAAAAAGTGTGTCCTAAAGTTGAATTTATTTTTTTATTTTGTCATAATATTATTTACAAGAGAATCTCATCAAAACCTTACAAGATATCAAGATTCTAACTTAGTAGAAATTTTTTATATGCAACTGGATTTTTTTTTTATCTTCAAATGTATTTGTTATTTTTTTAAGAAAAATAATTTATTAAACAATTAGATATTTTCCTAATATTCAGAAGTCTTGGCTCCATGAAAAATTTCATCATTAATTCTTTCTTTTTGTTGAGTATGAATGCTTGATCAAGATGCTAAATTTTTTATTTCATCCCTAAAATCTCATTGTTTTATTTCATTGATTGCGTGATTTTTATTAATTAATATGATACATTTCTTTGTTTCTTTTGAAAAATTTACTATATTTTACAGTAATGTGATTACTTATTTTAATACAAGATTTTAGTTTAAATTATATATTCATATACCAATATATAAAAAATCGGTTAAAATTTAACATTGAAAATATGATCTAATCATTAATGAAAATTCTAAAATACCTTTTAACATTCTTCTTAGTGTAGTGAAAAAAAATATAAGTTGATAATGGTACCATTTTAAACTGTATACCAAAGGTTTATATGCTCACAACATTTAGCACCTTGTGAACCTTTTAAATGATTCTATACTCGTACAAACTTTACTTTGTAACATTAACTTAATTTATTACTGATCTTATAAGTTTAATTAATGTGATACATTTGTAAGTTTTTTGAGTTACCTTTAACTTATTACTGACCTTGTACAAAATTTGGAAAGGTAATTATACATAAAAAATTATTCCACCACATAGTCTATTAGAACTTAAAAATAAAAAATTCATCCTCCTTAGAAGTTTTTCTATTCAAGTAGTCAATTTGTTCTCTCTTTCTCTTAGCTTATAGTCAACTTTTGTTTTTCTCACATTATGTTGTCATTTCATTTTCACATCAAATTTTTCCTCACACTATATATAAATGGATACATATAAATATATATGTAGATTGACACACGACCATGCTGGGCAAGCACAGGACCATGTTTCCTTCACAGAAATGCTTTGGTGGTAACACACGATCATGTCATGTGGATAAGGCATGTCATATGGCTGTGTCTCTCAAGCACTCAGTCGTGTCTTATGGGCCTGACACAGGCCTTAGGCAAGGCTTGTTCAGATGTTCCAGAGTTTGTCTTTTTTTTTCAAGTCCAACACCTAAATTTCCCAGCCCTACATTCTAATCACAATAAATTCATGTTAACTTAGAAAAAATTGTTGTAAATAAATTGAAATCACTAATACAAATAATGAAAATTGAAAAAGAATGTAGAAAAATGGATGAGTTCACTCCCATCAAGTGCCTTTGTTTAATGTCCTAGGCTTGAGACTGTCAATTTTTGTGCACTCAAATCAGTTTGTCTTCATATAGCCTACTTAGCTCATTAAAACTTATCACCAGAAGGGTCCCCTATCCTACCAAGAACACATATTTCAAATGTTCAGGGGGCGGTTTAAGCTCTAGTTTTAGTGCCTACAAAATAGAAGGTAGATGTTCTGTGTTAGAAATAGGAAGGTCAACACACGATGCATTGCTCCTTTGAGGTTTAAATGCCTCTAATTCGACCATATCTTGTGAATTCTTCTCAGTAACAAGATCCTCTTCTAAAATTTTTAAGCTATCCACATCAAAATCATTAGGAAACATAATGTTCAGCTTATCATCATGGCTTGAATCAAAATATTTTTGACTCAGAGGATCCACATTATCAACACCATATGCACAAAGCACATCACTAGGATACTTCGTATCATCATAAAAATTAAATTTTACAATTTCTCCATCAATATCCATAATGAGTGTATCATCCTGCACATCTATCTTCATTTTAGCCATACTAAAGAAATGTCTTCCTAGCAAAATATCAGAGTGATTAGATAATTTATGATCTTCCATGTCTAACACATAAAAATTGGCAGGAAAAATGACACTATCAACTTTGACAAACACATCCTCTAGAACTCCTTCATGATAAACTACTAATATATTAGCTAGCTGAAGTATAACACTTGTTCCTTTTAATGGACTAGTATTTAACCTTGAATAAATAGACAAATGCATGACATTTATTGATGCTCCTAAATAACACATGGCTTTCTTTATTTCTAAAGTGTCTATCTTGCAAGAAATAGCAAACGTACCTTGGTTCTTGCATTTTGGGGGTAGTTTGCTATGAATTATAGCTGAAACGTATTCCCCCACATTTACCCTTTTGTTGCAGCTCAACTTTTTCTTGTTGGTGCACAACTCTTTTAAAAACTTGGTATATTGAGGTACTTGCTTAATTATATTGATTAAAGGAAGTTTTACCTTGACTTTGTGAAAAGTTTCTAGGATCTCCTTGTCTTTTCTTTCTTTCCTTAATTGTGCAAATATTTGTGAAAATGGTGGAGGGATTATGAACGATGCTAGTTATTTAGAGTCTGGCTTTGTTCCATATGTCTTACCATCAACTGCAGCTTCTGATTTTGTGTCTTTCCATAAGCCTTCCCAGGACCAGAATTTTCCAGCAATTCCTTACCACTTCTCAATGTGATAACACTTATATTTTGTCTTAGATTAACCTCATTTTGAGACGGTAATTTGCTTTGGGATTCCAGCCTACTCAAAGATGACATTAATTGGCTCACTTGGGTCTCCAAATTTTGAAAGCTTGCTCTTATTTCTTGTTGAAATTTTTGGGTGTTAATAGCAAGTGATTTAACAATTTCTTCAAGAGACATACCATGTTTTGGAGCTGCTTGTTATTGATGTGGAGGTGGTCTTGGTGGATATTATTGGAAATTTTGTTTGCCTTGCTCCATAGCCAAAGTTAGGATGATCCCTCCATCTGAGTCATAAGTGTTGGAAAATATGTCATATCTCCCTTGCAGCTTGCTGGAGAATCTTCTAATAGCATTAACTTGCTGTTGATCATCATCTTGAACTGTAGGCGACATGTCCGTAGGATGTCCAGGATGCGCACAAATTCCAAAAACCCTCACCGAATGTAATAACGTATGGCCATATTTTTCACCAAATGAATTAGTTCAGAAATTTAGGATTCAAGAGAATAAACACTTACCTCATTCACCCTCTTTGGGGTGTCTCGTGCTACTCTGAATTGCTGTGAGGTGGCAGCCATGATTGCTATCAAATCACTGATTTCTCGAGGTGCTTTGTCCACTATGACACCACCACTTGCTGTATCTAGCATTTTTCTTTATGTGGGCAGCAGTTCTTCATAAAGATAGTGAATGTAACACCCAACCTTTCCTTTTTTCTTTTTATTGTTTATTTTTATATGAATATAATAATTATTTTTGTAATTATAATTTGACTTATTTAATTTAAATTTAATTTAATGAAAATAATAATAATAAAAAGAGGTAAAAATTTGTTAGGGATTTAATTGAAAATAATTTTGGAAAAAAAGGGTGAAAATTTAGGTTCTGACTGTATTTTTGAAAGAAAAATCAGAAATCGGGGGTCAAAACATAATTTAAAAAAGTTATGCCACGTCGACTGCCCGGTCAACAGCCCCGACCAACCAGGACGGGCCAGGTGGCAGAGACGCTGACGCGGGAGGCCACGCGGGAGAGAGCCACGTGGGCGATCCGTGTGTGCGCGATCGAACAGCTGAGATCCGTTCCCGCGCGCACAGACGACACAGATCAAAAAGCACACGGACAGCCCAGATTGCATCGCGCACGGACGTCCCAGATTGAATTGCGCACGGACGGTCCAAATTGAATCGCGATGAACGGTTCAGATTCACTTCCTATTTAATCGTGATCGGACGGTCCAGATTAAAAGCGATGGATGACTCAGATCAAAAGCGGATGGGTATAAATAAATCCATATGCACCCAAACCCTAACCCTAGCCGCCAAAGCCCCTGGCCGGAGAAGATAGCCCAGCCGCCCGGGAGTCCACTACGTCACCTGTCGCCGTATCAGAGCAATTCATGGTCGTCAAACGAGGTAAAAATTCTACCCTTTGCTCAGAATTTGATTCTAAACCCACTTATGGTCAAATCAGAGAGAAAACACCGGTCAATTGGCCGAAAAATACTGCCGAAGCTCAGCGGCGCCGCTGCGGCGTGTTTCGATTTTCGTCTCTGATGAGGCCCTTCCCAATTCCCGTTCAATGTGATTTTTCCACCGTTGTGATCACCGTTTCCTGCTCTCAGGTTGACCGAAGCAAAACACCCAACCGCAACGTGAGCCGGAGGAGCTGCCGCACCGAAGAGCCCCACCGCCAGTGAGTTTTGGTTTTCTAATTTTTCTTGCCCACCGAGGGCCCTAAGTATGTTTTCTCACAGGAGTCGATGCAAGTTTGGCTGAATTCAATCGAAAACGGCCAAAAAATAGCCAACCTGAGGCGAATCATTGCCATGAGCGACGGCGCCGTCACTGGAGCACGGCGGAGCCGCCGTGCCGAAATTCTGAAATTGGCCGAGTAGACCCTGGGTCTGATTTTTGGGTTATTTGGGACATGTGTAGGTACCGTAAGCGTGTTTCAGTTCCCTAGGAAAAATTCAGGGACCACTCTAGGCGCAGTGACAATCTAGTTTTTGGCGTTGAATCAAGTAAGGACCCCTCACCCTATTCTCTGTCATAGGTGTGAAGTTTGAATAATAATAATACTATATTTTGAACAAATTAAATAGATATGCATAATTAATTATGATTGCTAATGGAGCCCAAACCGAACATTATTCTCTGTCGATTCCTTTTTGATTTATTTTACAGTTTAAATGCATTATGGTATCTGATCTATATATTCTATGGTTTTAAATGCATGTGTTACTGTCTTACTTGACCACTGTATGATTTTAGGAATTTAAGATATGATTGTATTACCGGGTGCATGTTTATTGTTTATGTTATTATGTTCAACTTGGTAACGGAGACTAAGGAAAAACAGATAAGGTGACAGCCTCACTAGATATCTTGGGAGATGGTGGACGGATCGGGTTCATAGGGAACCCTATCGTGAACGTCATCTCATACCAGACGGGGTATGGAGACTTGGTCATTTGGCACTCATACCGGACGGGGTATGGGAATGGCCCTGGAATTAAGACTGTTAAGAAGAAGGGTTCACGTGTAGCAGGGACACCCCTATGGATTCCCATGGATATTAGTGGGTTGGTGAAAACGAGAAATGGTGAAAATCAGTTTTTGTTAATGAATAAAGATTTATGATATGTTTTATGTTACTGATTATGCATGAAATTGTAATCTGTATGATGTTATTGTTTTTATAGGTTGTTTTCACAGGTTCTCCAAGGGTAAGAAGAAGGGTAAGTGGTTTTATTTTAAATGATTGTATTGGTTTAAAATTTGTGCTCCATTGGTTGTTTTTTGTTTTCTACCAACCTTCGCTTCTATGACGATGATATAGTGTGATGTCCTTACTGGGCTAGTGTAGCTCATTCCTTATTTAACCATTTCAGATCAGGAGGACCTGGTTCCCGAGCCCAATCCACAAGAATACGACAAGTAGATGCTAGATGCTTTATAGTTTCCTTCATTTTTCGTATTTCTTTTAGAGAACTTATTCCGTGAAATTTTTTAGTACTTTTAAGTTATTGTGTAAGGGATGTTAACCTTAATCTTTTATTTCACTTCCGCACTCAGATTATTATATGTATTTCCTTTTGAATTTCTGAGGCCGTTACAGTTGGTATCAGAGCTGCGTTCCTCGGACCCGTCCCTTACACAATAATACTTAAAGAAACACCAAACAATGAATTATCACTCAACTCTTCGTTGTGAAATGCAGGTATAAGGAGATGAGAAGAGGAAGACCCCCACTAAACCGGGTAGCCCGGGAGGGTTCGCTCAGGGAAGACGTGGACAGGATATTTGAGATGTTATAAAGAGTCATTGCGACCTAGCAAGGCCGAGAGGAGAGGAGAGAGCTACTTGACTCTCCCCCGCTGCACAGGTTGAGCCACCACTGCAGCGAGAGGATCCTGAGCCACCTCGGTACGACCCTGCTCCTCCACAGTACCACCCGGTGCCACCACCGTAGTATAATCTAGTGCCCCAGCCCCAGCACTGCCTTGCACCACCATAGTATAATCCAGTGCCCCCACTATATCAGCAAGTACCACCACAAGGCCCCCCAGTCTATCCTCAGCCTGGCCGAGTCCCTCTTTCGCGGGATGCAGCTCCTTCCATGATTGACCCAGGCTACATAGAGAGGTATAGGAGTCTAAACCCATCTACTTTTACAAGGGAATCCTCTTTTGAAGATGCCCAGTACTGGTTGGCAAAAACGGAGAAGGCCTTCAAGACCCTAGGTGTGACTCCCGAGCAGAGGGTCACCCTTGCTACCTACATGCTGGTGGGAGAAGCAGACCGCTGGCGGAAACTCAAGCAGACCACCCTTCCTATTCCAGTTACTTGGGAACAGTTCCTAGCAGCCTTCCATGCAGAGTATCTCTGAGAGCACATTCGACATCTGAAGGAGATGGAGTTTGTCCAGTTGGTCCAGGGGAATATGACGATGTCAGAATATGCTCGTAAGTTCCTAGAGTTGGGCCGATACTCCCCTAAGACGTTGATGGATGAGGGTAGGAAGGCTTGGAGGTTCCAATGGGGCCTCTGCTTAGAGATCAAGCAGCATTTATTTTTACAAGAGCTCAAGACTTACTCGGCCGTTTTGGCCAAGGCACAGTTAGTGGAGAGGAGCCTCCACACCCTTCCTCAGTCAGCAGGGAACCACAGACCCTCAGCTCCACCCCGCAGACCAGCACCTACTGCGCCTGTCCAACAGAACAAGAGGCCTAGACCGGTGATCCAGGCTCCCCCTCAGGCTCCAGTGGCAGGACGTGGAAAGATCTGTCAGCATTGCAGTAGGGATCACGGGGACAGACCATGCTACCGCCTCAACAACACCTGTCGCATATGTGGTAGTGCCAAACACTATGCGAGAGAGTGCTCAAGGAACCAAAATCAGAGAAGACCTCCTATCTAGGGTAGGGCTTACAACCTCACCTAGCAAGATGCCGAAGCTGACCCGGACATGGTACAGGGTATGTATACTATATGTAACCATCTTGCTCATGTTTTGATTGACACTGGTGCATCGCATTCATTTGTTTCACCTATTTTTGCATCCAATTTTAATGTATTACTTGATAAACTTGATTCAATGTTATTTGTGTCTACTGCTGGGAGTGTAACACTATTGGGAGAAGTTGTCTACAGGGCTTGTGCCGTGGAGATAGCAAATAGGAAACTGAGTGTAGACCTAATAGAATTAGACACGGGAGATTTTGATGTAATCTTAGGGATGAATTGGCTAGTGGCGTATCACGCTATCGTAGATTATTTTAGCAAGAAGATCGTATTTAATCCTCCTAATGAGGAGCCATTTACAAATTAATAAAATTATTTAATACTTATTCCTTGATGGCAAGTTTTCTTATTTGTCGAGTACCTTAACCTTGCTATTTTCTCTAACTAGGCAAACCCAAGAAAGAGAATTGTATTCAAGAGATTCCGATAGTCTGAGACTTTCTAGATGTGTTTTCAGATGAACTACCCGAACTGCTAGTGGATAGGGAAATTGAGTTCACCATAGATCTACAGCCATGCACCCAGCCTATCTCGGTTGTTCCTTACCACATAAGCCGTATTGAGATGGAGGAGCTGAAGAAACAGATCACTGAATTACAAGACAGTAGTTTTATCAGACATAGTGTGTCCCCTTGGGGTACCGGAGTCACTTTTGCCAGAAAGGGAGATGGAATGTTGAGACTATGTATTGATTACAGAGGGTTAAACAGGGTCACAATTAAGAACAAGTATCCCCTTCCCAAGATTGATGACCTCTTCGATCAGTTGCAGGGTGCACAGGTCTTCTTTAAAATAGACCTATGATTAGGTTACCATCAGGTGAAAATGAGGACAGAAGACATCCCCAAGATGGCTTTTCGAACCAGGTACGGACACTATGAATTCCTGGTCATGCCATTTGGGCTAACCAATGCCCCAGCCATCTTCATGGATCTGATGAACAAGGTCTTCAGACAATTTTTTAGATCAATTTGTTATCGTTTTCATCGATGACATCCTGGTCTATTCAAAAAGCATAGAGGAACATGCTCACCATTTAGCTCAAGTTTTGCAGGTTCTCAGAGAAAAGAAGCTATATGCAAAGTTGAGTAAGTGTGGTTTATGGCTTGAGCAGACCACCTTCCTGGGACACATTATATCAAAGGATGGAGTATCGGTGAATCCTGAAAAGGTTGAAGGGATGCTTGGCTGGGAGAAATTGACATCAGTTAAAGAAATCTGTAGCTTTCTGGGAATGGTGGGCTATTACCGCAGGTTTGTTGAAGGATTTTCTAGTCTGGCTGCTCCCCTAACCTGACTCACAAAGTAGAATGTCAAGTTTGAGTGGAATGAAAACTATGAAAGAAGTTTTTCAGAACTAAAGAAGCGGCTGACTACTGCACTTGTGCTGGCCTTACCGAGTGGATCGTGGGGATATACAGTTTATAGTGATGCCTCTTATCTAGGCCTGGGTTGTGTTCTAATGCAGCATGGGAAGGTCATAGCCTATGGGTCCAGACAGTTAAAGAGTCATGAGAAAAATTATCCCACCCTGACTTAGAGCTTGCCGCAATCATACACGCCTTGAAGACTTGGCGCCATTATTTATATGAAGAGACCTTTCAGATCTATACCGATCACAAGAGTTTGAAAAATATATTCACTCAAAAGGATCACAACATGAGTCAGAGAAGGTGGATAGAACTTCTTAAGGAGTATGATTGTGACATCTTGTACCATCCGGGTAAGGGCAACATGGTAGCTGATGCACTCAGCAAAAAAAGTACAAGTATCTTAGCCCACTAATGGTTTTAGAATACAGGAAAATTGGGGCCACACAACAGGTTCGACTTCAGGACTTGAGGAGAGCCACACGTTTGGGCCATGTGACCGTCCAGCCTGAGTTAATCCAGAGAATAAGGGAAACTCAGTTAGCTGATCCCATCCTAGTAGCCCTCAAAAACAATGCAGAACAGGGAGTTAGCTCAGAATTCTGAGTCTCCGCTGATGGGTTACTTCGATTCCAGGATAGGGTGTGTGTTCTAGGTGACAGTGAGTTAAGGAGAGACATCATGACAGATGCCCATAGCTCAAAGTTTGCCATGCATCCCAGAAGCACTAAAATGTACCAAAGCATGCGACCCTGATTTTGATGGAATGGGATGAAAAAGACATAGCTAACTTTGTGTCTAAATGCTTGGTATGTCAGTAGGTCAAGGCAGAGCATAAGCACTCAGGTGGGTTACTTCAGCCTTTACTGATCATAGAGTGGAAGTGGGAACATATCACCATGGACTTCGTGAGACGGTTACCTAAGGCACGCTCAGGACATGATGCCATCAGGGTAGTTGTTGACCGGCTTAACCAAGTCTTTCCACTTTTTAGCCATCAGGATGACTGATCCCTTTGATAAGTTGGCAAGAATATATATCCGAGAAATAGTCAAATTGCATGGAGTCCCAGTGACAGTGGTGTCCGACAGAGACCCCAGGTTCACTTTTCAGTTTTGGAGTAACTTTCAGAAAGCCATGGGAACGAAGCTGTTCCTCAGTACTGCCTTCCACCCTCAGACTGATGGACAGTCAGAAAGGACAATCCGTACACTTGAGGATATACTCCGAGCTTGTGTCCTTGACTTTGGGGGCCATTGGGACGATCATCTACCCTTGATAGAGTTCACCTACAACAACAGCTACCAAGCGAGCATTGGCATGGCTCCGTATGAGGCGTTATATGGGCGCCCATGCAGATTGCCAATTTGTTGGGAAGAAGTGGGCGATAGAAAATTGTTCGGCCCGGAGCTGGTAGAGGAGACTACATCCAAGATAGTTAAGATCAGGAAGAACATTCAGACGACTCAGAGTAGGTAGAAGAGTTATTCGGACACCCAAAGGAGAGATTTAGCATTTGAGAAAGGGGACCGGGTGTTTCTTAAGGTCACTCCTTTCAAGGGAATTAGTAGGTTCGACAAGAGGGAAAAACTAAACACCCAATTTATTGGACCATTTGAAGTCTTAGACAGGATTGGCACTGCCGCCTACAAAGTAGCACTGCCTCCAGAACTTTCCAAAGTCCACAATGTGTTTCATGTGTCCATGCTACGCAAGTACAACCCGGACCTCTCTCATGTCTTGGCCCACGAATCTCTCCCACTCTAGGAGGACTTATCATATGAGGAAGTACCAGTCAGCATTACGGATCGAAAGAGCAGATTACTCCGCAACCGAAAAATATCTTTTTGTAAAGGTCGTATGGCAGAACCACACACCAAGGGAGGCCACACGAGAGCTAGAATAAGACTTTAGAGCCCAGTACCCCCAGCTGTTCGATCAAGAGTAAGAGGCAAATTTGAGGGACCAAATTTCTTTTAAGAGGGGGAGAGTTGTAACACCCAACCTTTCCTTTTTTCTTTTTATTGATTATTATTATATGAATATAATTATTATTTATGTAATTTTAATTTGATTTATTTAATTTTAATTTAATTTAATGAAAATAATAATAATAAAAAGGGGTAAAAATTAGTTAAGGATTTTATTGAAAATAATTTTGGGAAAAAGGGGTGAACATTTGGGTTCTGGGGGTATTTTTGAAAGAAAAATTAGAAACCATGGTTCAAAATGCAATTTAGAAAAGTTGTGCCATGTCAGCTACCTGGTCAGTAGCCCCGACCAACTAGGATGTGCCAGGTGGCAGAGACGCTAACGCGGGAGGCCACGCAGGAGGGAGCCACGTGGGCGATCTTCATGCGCGTGATCGAATGACTGAGATCAGTTCCCGCGCGCACGGACGGTCAAGATTGAATCGCGATGAACGGTCTAGATTCATTCCCTATTTAATTGCGATTGGACGGTCCATATTAAAAGTGATGGATGGGTCAGATAAAAAATGGATGGGTATAAATAACCCCATCCGCACCCAAACCCTAACCCTAGCCGCCAGAGCCCCTCGCCGGAGAAGACAGCCCAGCCGCCGGGGAGCCGACCACCACCACCCACCGCCGTACCGGAGCAATATCTGGTTGCCAAATGAAGTAAAAATTCTACCATTTGCTCAGAATTTGATTATAAACCCACCTATGGCCAAATCGGAGTGAAAGCACTTGCCAATTGGCCAAAAAATGCCGCCGAAGCTT
This sequence comes from Carica papaya, assembly GCF_054855325.1. NCBI lineage: Eukaryota > Viridiplantae > Streptophyta > Magnoliopsida > Brassicales > Caricaceae > Carica > Carica papaya. The sequence continues at coordinate 28,323,540 of NC_142317.1, forward strand.
AATGGCGCCACCGCAGAGTATTTCCAGTTTCGCCTCCGATGAGGCCCTTCCCAATTCCCATTTGATGTGATTTTTTCACCGTTGTGATTACCGTTTCCTCCTCTACAGGTTGACCGGAGCAAAACACCCAACCGCAACTTGAGCCAGAGGAGTCACCAAACTAGAGAGCCCCACTACCGGTAGTTTCAGTTTTCTATGTTTTTTCAGCCCACCGACAGCCCTAAGTTTGTTTTCTCACAGGAACTGATGCAAGTTTAGCTAAATTCGGCCAAAAACGGTCAAAAATAGCCAACCCAAGGAGGATCGTGGCCGCTCCCAGCGGTGCCGATGCCGGAGCCTGAAATTCTAAAATTGGCCAAGTAGGCCCTGGGTCTGATTTCGAGTTATTTGGGACATGTGTAGGTACCGTAAGCGTGTTTCAGTTCCGAAAAAAAAAATTCAGGGAACCTAGGGACTACCCGTAGGCATAGTGACAATCTAGTTTTGGGCGTCGAATCAAGTAAGGACCCCTCACCCTATTCCCTATCATAGATGTGAAGTTTGAATAAATAATAATACTGTATTTTGTACAAATTAAATAGATATGCATAATTAATTATGATTGCTAATGGAGCTCGAACCGGACATTATTCTCTGTCGATTCCTATTTGATTTATTTTACAATTTAAATGCATTATGGTATCTGGTCTATCTATTCTATGTTTTCAAATGCATGTGTTACTGTCTCACTTGACCACTGTGTGATTTTAAGAATTTAAGATATGATTGTATTACCGGGTGCATGTTTATTATTTATGTGATTATGTTCAACTTGGTAACGGAGACTAAGAGAAAACAAATAAGGTGACGGCCTCACTAGATATCCTAGAAAATGGTGGACAGACCGGGTTCATAGAGAACCCTACCATGAATGTCGTCTCATACTAGACGGGGTATGGAGACTTGGTCATTTGGCGCTCATACCGGACGGGGTATGGGGACGGCTTGCTTGACCCTCATACCGAACGAGGTATTGAGGTCTTGGTGCTCATACCGGACGGGGTATGGGGACGGCCTAGGAATTAAGACTATTAAGAAGAAGGGTTCACGTGTAGCGGGACACTCCTACTGATCCCCATGGATATTAGTGGGCTGGTGAAAACGAGAAATGGTGAAAATCAGTTATTGTTAATGAATACAGATTTATGATATGTTTTATGTTACTGATTATGCATGAAATTGTGATCTGTATGATGTTATTATTTTTATAGGTTGTTTTCACAGGTTCTCCAAGGGTAAGAAAAAGGGTAAGTTGTTTTATTTTAAATGATTGTATTGGTTTAAAATTTGTGCTCCATTGGTTGTTTTGAGTTTTCTACCAACCTTTACTTCTGTGATGGTGATATAATGTGATGTCCTTACTGGGCTAGTATAGCTCATTCCTTATTTAACCATTTCAGATGAGGAGGACCTTCCACAAGAAGACGGCGAGTAGATGCTAGATGCTTTATAGTTTCCTTTATTTTTCTCATTTTTCGTATTTCTTTTAGAGAACTTTTTCTGTGATATTGTTTAGTACTTTTAAGTTATTGTGTAAGAGATGTTAACCTTAATCTTTTATTTCGTTTCCGCACTCAAATTATTATATATATTTTCTTTTGAATTTTCGGGGCCGTTACAGTGAATGAGAGATTGTTCTGAGATGTTATGTAGTGGGCAACTCGCACATAACAGCTTGAATCTTTCCCAATAATCATGGAGGCTCTCCGACTCTTTTTGTTTTATTCTAGATATTCCATTAGCTTTGGAGGGGAAAAAATCTGTCTAAAATTTTTTTGACCGTATCAGTCCAAATAGTAATCAAACCACTAGTTAAATAAAACAACTAATATTTAGTTGCATCATCCAAAGGAAATGGGAATGCTCTTAATGTTATTCAAAAGTCTTGCCTTCATGAAAAATGTGATCATTAATCCTTTTTTTGTTAAGTATGAATACTTGATCAACATGCTAAATTTTTATTTCATCCCAAAATTCTCTTTGTTTCTTTCAAAGATTGTGTGGTCTTTATTAATTAATGTGATATATTGTTTTATTTCTTTCAAAAAATTTATTATACTTTACAATAATATGATTAATTATTTTAATGCAATATTTTAGTTTAAATCATATATTTATATAGCAATATATAAAAATCAGTTAAAATTTAATATCAGAGACATGATCTTACTCTTAATGAAAATTCTAAAATACCTTTTAACATCCTACATAGTGTAATATGAAACATATAAGTCGATAATGATAACAGTTTAAACTGTAAACTAAAGGTTTATATGGTCACAATATTTAGCACCTTGTGAGCCTTTTAATTGATTGTATACTTGTACAAATTTTACTTTGTAATATTAACTTAACTTATTACTGATCTTGTAAGTTTAATTAATGTGATACATTTGTAAGTTTTTTGAGTTAGCTTTAAATTATTACTTATCTCATATAAAATAAAATTTTAAAAGATATTTATACGTAAAAAAATTATTACGTCATATGGTCTACTAGAGCTAAAAAATGAAAACTTCATCCTCCTTAGAAGCTTTTCCATTCAAGTAATCAATTTTTTTTCTCTTCCTCTTAGCTCACAGTCAACATTTTTTTCCTTCACATTATGTTGTCTCTTTATTTTCACCTCAATTTTTACTCTTAAAACTAATTTTTACCCTAAATTTTTTTACTTATGTTATGTATAAATTGATGAATATATATATATAAAAGTTGGAATTATCAATTAATATTAAGTGGGATTGGTGACATAAAGATGCAATTATCAATTCAATGTGTACTATTCCAAAATGTTAAGTCTTTTGATAAAATAAACAACTATTAAGATACTTATTACTTTTATAACATTGTGACTTAGTATGCTTTTCTGAGTATCTGTCATTTGTCTAACAACTTTTACTGGTACAAAGAATGCATATAAGATCTCTTATTTGTATAGAAGTAAAAAATCATTCAATTTTTCATTTATCCCATGACTTTTATGGGCATAAAGAATACCTATAAGATCTTCTATTTGTATAGAAGTACAAAATCAAATACTACAAACTTGCTGTAAATCTAAACAATAGATTAAGGCTCATAGGTGGAAAGTAGCAATTCCATCGAGGTGAGGTCATTACCTATACAAGGTTAAAAAAGGAATGATGATTCTGCCTTCGCACTACTAAGGATTATAGACTCTACCATGATGCTTTGGCTAATAAAAAGTCAAGGTGCCCCAACTAACATTATGAGAGGTAAATCTTTATCATTATTTTTGTTGTATATACATATATTCATGTGCAAATCCACTACATGTTATGCTGAGTAATGTGTATATATATGTTTTAAAAGATAAACTGTGATGCTGATGAAGAAAGGACAAGCTGCAAAATTTGCAGAGGGTGTACAAGAGATCCAAAATGCAGAATGCACCTATTGTGTGCTTTGGTTATGTAAAGTGTCACTTTAGGGACTGTTAATGCCGCACCTACAATTGTTATATGCAGAATGCATAACTCTAATCTCCTCTAATCATCACTCTTGCTTAATTATTATGCAGATTGAAAGCTTCATCTTTCAAACTTTATGTCAACTATACATGAAATTCAGACTATATGATCATTTGTTTTGTTAACAGCTCGAGTTTGATCACCTCTTTTGATTGGAATCTGGATGCATGTGCCATCTTCCACTGCATAGTACGTAAATCCCTACAGTGATGGCGGCAGTATCTACAACAGCTTTGGGCATCGAGGTGGTGGATGACAAGGCTCTTTAACTAGTCATTGCTTATTCAGGTTCTGTGGTGGCCATGCATTGGATGCTATTATCAAAAATGTTTGTTGTTGTATGATAGGTGATGATTAGACTAGAAAATATGTGTTTGGAACTTATGTTTTAGAGAAAAAAAAATTTTTTTGGAATAAATGAGAAAAGAACTAAAGAACAAAAGAGGATATACATATACGTATATTTGTATATTCTTTTTCTCTCTTAAAATTTTTTTAACAATAATGCTACATATTATTTAAGAAAGCATATTTATATTTGTAATATATGTGCATATAAAGCATATTCAAAAGAAGTGTGAGGTATCCTTTAATTTGTTTTTTAATTTATCATAATCCTATTATTTAAGAGAATTTTACTAAAATCCTTAAATAAAATAAAGAATTTGATTTAGTAGAAACTAATGATATGCTATTGGCTTTCTTTTAAATATATGAAAATATTATTTTCTAAAAAATAATAATTTATTAAAGAATTTGATGTTTTTCCTAATACTAAAAATTCTTAATTTCTAGAAAAATAAGATCAATAATTTTTTTTGAGAGATAAAAGATAAAACTATTAAATAGATTGGTAGTAAGCAACCATAAAAAAATGGTACATTGTCAAATAGCATTTTAGCCTAAAAAATTAGTATTTCTCATACAAATGGTAAAATAAACTGAAGAAATTTTTTCAAAGTTCTATCGAAGTGAATATAAAGTCTTAACTATTACTAAAAACCATCTTTGTTATATAATATCCTATCACTCTTTAAAAGAATCTTTCTTTTATCGAAACGACTGATATTGAAGTAATATATCTCATTAGTAATTCAATCTAATATGCTTAAATCAAGAATATTGGATTCATTTATCATAGTTCACTAAAAAAATAGTAAATGGACAATTATATGTCAAATTTAAATCAAGATATGAACAGTATTGTTGGAAGGCTCATAAATAGATATTCGAGCTCATCCCAATGCTCTCGAGGAATAGAAAACTTGCAATAGTAATATGCAACATTACGATAAATTTTAAGAGAATTTTTCTTAGAAGTTATAAGAACCAAATTTCCAAGGTAATTGTTTTCCTCATATAAAACTTCACCAACTCTATTTCATGCTCATCAAACTTGTAACTTGAGATCTTGGTAAACCGAATCTTGTATAGATCAGGAACAAACATATCAAGTACGTTCTTTTAGTGAAGTTCCTAGTGAGATGTGTGAAGGAAATTGAAGCCATTCGGCTGCAGTAATAATTTTAATTTTATCCATATAGTTAGTAATTTATCATAAAAAAAAAACATCAAAGAAAAACACTTCTATAATGGAAAAGGATGTTGGTATGGATGGCACAAGGAGGCCTTACTGAGTGGAAACGAGTGCAACATGGTCTTAGAACCCGTAAGATTTTACTGGTACAGATCTTCTCTAAAGCTTCCTCTTTTAAACCTTATGATCCGAGCTTTAGACTACAAAAAATATTAACAAATATTATCTAGATTTTATATTTATGCCTGAAGATTAAGAAGAATAGAAAAAAATTTGTTTTTTTTTCTTTCTTTAAATGCATGGAGGTTAAGTACATATCTTTGAGCTTAATCTATAATAAATAACTTGAGAGGTTATGTAGACTTTTGAAAACCAACTTTTCACTATATCTCTTTGTTTCATCAGTCAAGAAGACCGAGTTTAATTAAAGAACAATTGAATTGTGATGGGAGGATAAATGACATACAATTGAGTCTTTTATATAGACCGTGAAAAATGTAGATTTTATTATACTATAACTTTAAAAATCTTTGAACTTAAGTAAAGAATCTATGGCTATTTGGAAAGTGACTTCATTTTTTAAAATTACCTAATTAAAATTAGATAATTAAGTGTTAAGTGCTTAAAAATATAAATAAATTTGTCGATCATACAAGTATAACACCATAACTTTTTATGAAAAAATTATAGAAATAAAACTTAGAGGATCAAATTCACTTAATAATTTTTTATTTCAAACTAATGATTTAAGAATAAAAAATACGTAACAATTATAAAACTATAAAATTATGCAATTAGTAATTCAATGTGTACTATTCCAAAACATTAAGTCTTATGATAAAATAAACTGCTATTAAGATACTGATTACTTATATAACATTGTGACGTAGTTTACTTGTTTGATTATCTATAATTTGTCACATAACTTTTATAGGCAGAAGGAATACGTATAAGATCTACTATTTGTATAGAAGTTAAAACTATTCAATTTTTCATTTGTCCCATGACTTTTATGGGTAGAAAGAATACCTATAATATCTTCTATTTATGTAGAATTAAAAAATCAAATACTATAAGCCTGCTGTAAACCTAAACAACATAATAAGGCTCATTAGTGGAAAGTAGCAGTTCCATCAAGGAGAGTTCATTACTTGCACAAGGTATAAAAAGGACTGACTCTTCTCCCTCCAAACTATTAGAGATTATAGACTCTACCATGATGCTTTGGCTAATGAAAGTTATAGGTGCCCTGATTGGCCTTATGAGAGGTAAATCTTTATCATTATTTTGTTTGTATATGTATATATTCATGTGCAAATCCACTATGTGTTACACAGAGTAATGTGTATATATGTGTTTTTAAAACATAAACTGTGATTCTAACAAAGAAAAGAGAAGTCACAAAATTTGCAAAGTGTGTACAAGAGATCCAAAATGGAGAATGCACCTCTCGTGTCTGCTTTGGTTGCAAAAAGTGCCGCTTTAAGGACTGTTAGTCTTGCACCTGCATTAATTATGTCCAGAATGCACAGCCCTAATCTCCCTAATCATCACTCTTTCTTAATGACTATGCAGATTTGAAGTTTCATCTTTTAGACTTTATGTCAACTATACGTAAAATCCAGGTTACATGATCATGTTTTTGATTAATAGCCTGAGCTTGATCACTACTTTCAATTGGAATCTAGATGCACGTGCCATCTTCCACCACATAGTACACAAATTCCTATAGCGCTGTGGCAACATCTACAGATGCTCTAGGCAAGAAGATCTTTGGTGGTCATGCGTTGGATACTATTATTAAAATTGGTTGTTGTTGTAAGATGGGTAATGATTAGACTTGAAAATTTGTGCTTCGAATTTGGGTTTTGGAGAAGAGAAAGAAAACTCTTTGGAATTAATGAGAGAATAAGAAAACTCTTTGGAATTAATGAGAGAATAACTAAAGGACAATAGATGATATATATATATATATATGTATATAGATATATGTGTGTATATATGTATATTGTTTTTCTATCTCAAAAATTCTTTGACAATAATGTTATATATTATTTAAGTAGGCATATTTATATATGCAAAGTATATACATATGAAGTATATTTAAAAGAAGTATGAGGTATCCTTAAATTTATTTTTTGATTTATAATAATTCTATTATTTAAGAGAATTTTACTAAAATCTCTAAATATAATCAACAATATGATTTACTATAAACTAGCGATATGTTATTGGCTTTCTTTTAAATATATGTAGATCTTATTTCCTGAAAAAAAAGTAGTTTATTAAATAATTGAATATTTTTTCTAATACTCAAAATAATTGGTTTCTAAAAAAATGAGATTATTAATTTTTTTTTATAGATAAAAGATAAAATTATTAATTAGATCGGTAGTAAGCCACCAGCAAAATATGACACATGGTTAAGAACGTCTCATCCTAAAAAATTAGTATATCCTATATAAATGGTAAAACAAGCAGAATAAATTTTCTCAACTTTTATTGAAGTGACTATAAAGTCTTAACTATCACTAAAAACTATCTCTGTTATATCTCATGTTATCACTCTTTAAAAAAAAAATCTTTCTTGTGATGGAACGAATAGTATTAAAGTAAGATATCTCATTAGTAATTCAATCTAATACATTAAAAAAATGTTAAACGGACAATTATATATAAAATGTAAATCAACATATGATCAATATTGTTGGAAAGCTACAAAAGAAATATTCGAGCTTGTTTTCATGCTCCCGAGGAATAAAAAAGCTTGCAATAATAATATGCAACATTACAATAAATTTTAAGAGCACTTTTCTTAGGAGTTACAAGAACCAAACTCCTAAGTTGATTGTTTTCCTCATAAAAAATTTCACTACCCAATTTAATGCTCATCAAACTTGTACCCTGATATCTTGTTAAACTTAATCTTGTATGGAGAAGGAACAAACATATCACATTTGTTCTTCTAGTGTACCTCTCAGTGATATGTGTGAAGGAAATTAAAGTCATTCAGCTTCAGTAATAATTTTAAGTTTAACCATATAGTTATATATTTATCATAAAGAAAACCATCTAAGAAAAACACATCTACAATAAAATGAATGGAAAAAGATTTTAGTATGGATAGCACAATTGAAGCCTTATCAAGTGGGAATGAGTGCAATATGGTCTTGGGTCCCGTAAGATTTTCCTGATACAAATCGTTTCCAAAGCTTCCTCCTTTAAATCTTATGATATGAGATTTAGACTGTAGAAAATATTAACATAGAACATCTAAATTTTATATTTGTACCTGAAGATTAAGAAAAATGGAAAAAAAAAAATTTTGTTTTTCTTTCTTCGAATGAGTGGAGATTAAGTGCATACCCTTGAATTTAATCTATAATAAATAACTTGAGAGGTTATGTAGGTTTTGAAAAACTAACTTTTCACTGTACGTCTTTATTGCACTAGTCAAGAAGACTAAGTTTAATTAAAAAAGAATTGAATTGTGATGGAAGGATAAATGAGATACGGTTATGTATTTTATATAGGTCGTGAAAAATATAGATTTTATAATACTATAACTTCTAAAATCTTTGAACTTAAATGAAGAATCTATGGCTATTTGGAAAGTAGTTTCATTTTTTGAAATCTTTAACTTAATTGAAGAATCCACTCTCTATTTGAGACGCAATTTTATTATATTTATGTGATATCTAACTAAACATATATAAAATAATTAAAAACATTGATTTAATTAATTCTATGGTCGCCAACTATATTAAAATTAACTTTTAAATTTTAATCCATGTGCTAAAGAACTTATTCTTCATTTATTTTTTTAAAAGTCAAAAAAGCCAATTTTATTGATATAATTTATAACCACAAAAAAGATAAAAAGTCACATTACAAAACAAAGTCGATTGTACTTTACAATAATGTAATTAGTTATTTTAATACAATATCTCTACTTCAAATCATGTATTTATATACCATTATATAAAGACTGGTTAGTAATTAACCTTAAAACATGATTTAATCGTAAATGAAAATTTTGAGATATCCTTTAACATCCTATTCAAAGTATAGTGTAATATAAAATCATAAGTCGATAACGATAATAATGTAAAATACATAGAGAAGGTAACTAACTTTTCATGATACTTCTTCTTTGCTTCAATCAAGAGGACTAATTAATTATGGAAGAACAATTACAATGTGAGAAGAGAATAAATGTGCAGGCTATAAAAAATGTAATTTTTATTTTATACTAAAACTTACGAAATCTTTGAACTCAAATAAAGAATCATAAACTATTTAAAGTAAATAAAGAATTGATGTTATTTAAAATGTGATTTCTTAAATAATGAATGCATGGCTATTTGGGACTTGATTTTATTATACTTATTAGATATTTTACTTAATTTATATAAAATGCTGGTGACATTGATTTTATTAGTTCTATGGCAACCATTATAGTACAAAATGAGTAATTTCAAATAAAATTTACTTTTGAATTTAATTTTGTGTAGAAGAACTTATTAGCCATTTTTTTTAAAAGTATGAAATAATTTTGTTGAAATTATGTTAAAAGTTTATCACACTGTAATATATATTTTTGAATTATAAGCAAAAAAAACCTCAACCTTTTTGTCTTTTTAATTTAAAAAATCCTCTAACAATTTATACAGTTTTACAATATTTTTTTTCAATTTTTAAAAGATGAGTTTTATGGGAATTCAAAATTCTGGATGAAGATGGTGAGTCCTATTAGAATATGAAGCTCCAAAGAAAAAGTGAATGAATGAAATTGAGATAGATGGAAATAGTTTTGAATATTTTCTATTGATATTTTTTAATTTTGTAATTTTTATATTTAGAAGACCAATTTTTTGATAACTCTTAACCAAGTCTACCCTCTTCACATTTGTTTACCACACTTTATATACGTATGTATGTAAAATTATTACTTCAAACCTAGACAGTTGGACAAAACAGGCTGCATATTGGGTAGCTGTCAGATTTCCTTGGCAAAGGTCCTGAAATTCCTCCTCCTTTTCTGAGACATAGGCTGGAAAAAAATTATCAAAGAATGCATCCATGAAAACTTCCCAAGTAGTAGGGGTAGAATAGGATTTTTTTTTTTTTTGAGTTGCTACCAGTGTTCGACTTCACCATTGAGCATAAAAGCCGCTAAGGGAACTTTTTATTCCACAGTCAAGTTTAGGACAAAGAAAAGCTTCTCTATCTATAGGATCCAGACTTCGGTTACTAAGGGGTCAAGGCCACTTTCAAAAATGGCGTATTAAGCTTTCTAAACTTTGCTATGTTGTGAGAAATGGACCTCTCGGCTATTCGGTATTCAGAGGCAGGAGGTGGACAAGGGTTGGCTTGATTTTGTCCTATGGCTGTAGTCAATCCTTGGATGGCTTAGAAGAGTTCGGCAAATTCAGCCTTGGTCGGGTGATCTGGGACTTCATGTCGCTTAGTATGCTCTACGAATGGTCTTCCTTGCATCATTCCTACAAAAGAAATGAAGACACAAATTAGTGGTATAATTTTTTGATAAGATGACTTATTCTTCTTAGGTACTTCTAAGGGTCTTTCTACCTACACCTTAGTGTAAGGGATTTGATCTGTGTAATTCTACTCTAATACAATCTATAACATCCCAAGCTAATTGAGACAAATGGGTGTCAGATACAGAAACAGAATAACGAGTGTATGATGGAATTTTATGCAGTGTAACAAATTAATATAAATTTCTTACAAATATATATGAATTCCAATTATATACATATAACTAAGGCCAGAAATGGCTACAAAATGCAAGGTCCAAATACAGAATAAGGCCACTTCTTTCACTATGCTTTTAGACTCATCAGAGTGTGGGAAAAATCATGCACTCAGGTTTTGTGGATCCACGAGATCCTCATAGACTTCAATGGCTAGGTTAGCTTGCGGTTCCTCATTTTATTCCCCATCTGGGAGGGCATGGAAAGAGTGAGTTCTATATGCTCAGTAAGAAAAATAATATTTAAATAACATCATAAGGTTTTAAAGGTGAATTATTCTAATATAAGTACTTACCATTTAGCTATCTTACATTTGAAAACAATTTATTTATTAGGAAAACAATATGTTAATATAATCAAATAAACATACATCATGCAAGATAATATAAAAAGTCAAATAAATCATGAAATGTCTAGATTTTCATGTCATGCTTCGTGAAGTCGATACAACTTCCATCTCTGAAGGCATATACAGATTTTTAACTACCCATGTGCAATGACCAGATTAAATATAGATAATAATAATTTACTCAATCACAATTCCGGCTGGCTAAACCATAGTATGATCTACGACTATGGTCGTACCAACCATAATGGTCCTCTCAGATCTACAGTCACAATAGTACTTAGCCAAAGGTGACTCTTAATAAATATTCGCGTCACCACTCTCGTCAGAGGATACGTCGTCATCTACAGAGAACGATCCTATTACATCTTTCTAGACCATATGGGGAAAGGGAAAATAGATACCCGAGATGGGGTTAGGGGAACAGATACCCCAGATAGGGTTATGGGAATAGATACCCCTCAGATATAAATAGCCTAACGTAACACTTGATGCATTATTCATGTTAATACAGATACATACTTTGAACCATTCATACTTCATTCCATTTTTCTCTTTTTTTTCCTTTTTCTTGTTTCTTTTATTTTTTCAAGCAATAATACTAACTTTATGTTATTTTTATTACATCCAATTTCATCAAGTGTCTATAAATCACATAACATGCTTGAAATAAAAACAATTCAACTTTTTAGACCTACAAACACAAAAGCATGCAAAATAGGCAAAATCACAATTATCATATTTAATAATTTTTTTTATCTAAAAATACTCAAGACATCTAAAGAAATACTAAATTCCTTACCGAAACCTTGATATTTTCTCTTTCATCATTCTCCTTTTCTTTCTCTCCTTCTCTCTCTAGATCACTCTCTTACTCCTTTCTCTCTAATTCTTGAAAAATAGAAGAATGGAAGTGTGGGAAGGGGAGACCTATTTAAAAAAATTAAGAATCATCGGATTCGCACCAAGTGGCACAATCTGATGAAGAGAGAGAAGAAAAAGATATTCAGCATGAAAAATGAGGGAGAAAAGTCTCCTCCTCTTGCGGTGGCCGCGCGACACCCAAGGTAATGGTAGTGTAATGCTCGAGGCGGCAGTGGCCCACCCAGTGCGCTGTAGGCTAGCCTGCAGGTGCATAGGCCTCCAACTGTGCGCGCAAAGGCCCAAGCACGTTGGGCACAGCACCCGCAAGCCTACTGCACGCAGGCACCAGGTGCATAGGGGCCTATTCGCGCAGGCTTGCTGCATGGACTGCGCACGAATAGTGTGCGGCACCTGTCATCGTGTGAGGTGACGTGCAAATGACCCGCCTTCTAATGACAGGACATGCGTAGCGTCTGACCTCATTGCTGCGTGCGCAGAAGGGACGTGCATATTGTCCGTACGTCCCGTGCCAACTGTGCGCGCGCACTGTGGGTAGGTATCCTTCGCGAGTAGCTTTTCTTCCGTGCAGGATTGTTTCGCAGGATTTTTCTCGTTTAGTCATTTTTTTTTTAAATTTCATTTTTTGTTTGTACTGAAATAAAATAAATAAAATTAATGCAATTAAATTAGAATAAAATAAAATTAAATAAAATTAAATAAAATCAAAATAATTAAAAATCAATAAAATTTATGAATTACAATAAATAGTATGCAAAGTAAATTAAAGGAGTTCAATGCGGCCTAAATGCCCGAATAAATAAGGTTTTGCAAATTAATTAAGCACAACAATGGACAGACTCTTACATGTACAAATAAAATCAAGCAAATGGAGTTAAAATCATTCAAGAAAAACTCAAACAGAACCATTTATAATCTTTCCTAGCAGTTTGGACTTCCTGGATAGGTTCTTACATGGGTTTTAAACCCTACTCACCAACCCCTCTTTACAAACTTGTAAATTCCTATCCGGTTAACATAATTCGATAAAACTAATGCTATGAAGGCTTCGTGTTATCAATTAATTATACTTACAATTTGGAAGTCCCTATGAAATGATTTGGGCTCCAAAAATGTTGCCAAAGTTGAGAAAAAAACTACAGAGAAAAATTCCTTCTCATGTCAGTGATAAATGCAGAACTTTCATGTGATTTTTCATGCATGCATGCATGGCTTGATTTTGGTTTAGTTTGAACTTAAAACATGTTCTATTACTGTAGGCTATCTTTAGAGCATTTTATTTAATTAAAATGATAAATGGAGCTATAGAAAAATGCTCACCAAAGTGCCTATAACACCCTAAAAACTTTCGCCCTTAATTTGTAATGTGAACCCTTATTTATTCAAACTCTAAGAATTTTTAAAACTCCTTAATTGTAATTTTAATTTTTCAAGATGAATATTTTATTTTTTATTTTAATTTCGTATTTATTTAGTTAAATAATTCTTGAAATTAATTATTTTATTTTATCATAGGAAAATTTCATTTTATTTATTATTTAAAAAGATGTCAGAGAAAAAAAGGAGAAAAAGGCAGAAAATCCTGCAGGAAAGATCCAGCCCGCGCGAGCTTCGCATGCCACATAACCAGCGCAAGACATGCACACTTTGCGCATGTCCCATCAATGCAGGGTGCGAGCCGCAATGTGCATGCACTTCCCACGTGCACAGATGGGCACAGCTCCGTGGACCCTACGCGGGAATCATCGGCACAATAGGCCTGCGCGGTAGGCCTGCCTGCTTAGGTCGACGCGCATAGCTGACTGGGGTAGTATGCGCTACCTTGGGTAGTGTGTGCCACCCCTTTGGACACTGCGCACTTCCTTCAGGCAGTGCACAACCGTCACTTGTGGGTGTGCCTCTAGTTTTCGTGCTGTGGTCACACCGCATCGTTCATTTGTCAATCACATTCATCAGTTGTCACATCACACTTTTCCCATCGACTTTCTCTCTTCTCACCAGATTTTTCCACTTGACTCAAATCCAACAGTCCCTATTTTTTTATAAATAGGGACCTTCCCTTCACCATTTCCTCATCACTTCCATTTCTATTTTTTCATCTTCCAAGAGCTTTAGAGAGAGAGGGAGTGATCTAGAGAGCGAGAGGAGGAGGAGAATAAGAAAAGGCATAGGGAAAATATTGAGGTTTTGGTAAGGAATTTAGTATTTACTTCTAACATCCTAAGGAGTATTTCTAGACAAAATTAACAAGGTTAAACTAAATATTTGCATGATTATTTTATATGCTTGAGTGAAATAATTTACGTTGTAAATTACATCTTTTATGAACATATATGAATTGATTATTTTGGCATGCGACATTTAAATGATTAAAAGTTTAGGTAAATATTGATATATAATGCAATTGATGGTGGAAAAATAATTAAACATGAGATGATGTATAGACATAAGAAATATGTAATGGCAATGTCATGCATAATTCATAAAATATTTCGTTGTGCTTTTTATCTCTGAGGGATTTTCTTTTTCCCCCCATCTGGTATGAAGAAAAACATGAGAGGACCATTCTCTGTTGATGACAGCATACCCTCTAACGAGAGTCGTGATGCGATATGATTATAAGGATCACCTTTGGCAAAATATAGCCATGGTCATAGTTAACATGTAGGATCACTGTGGTTGGCACAACCGTGGTCATAAATTGTGTCATGGTTTGGCAAGCTGTTAATGTACTGTTGTTTTGGCAAGCTACAAATTGCTATTGTAAATGACATGAATTGGTCATTCCACATGGGTAGTCAAAAATCCGTATTACTCTCAGTAGATGGAAGTCAGAATGACTTCGCGCGAAGAATAAAATGAAAGACAATGCATATCATGATTTTTTTGATTTTCTCTATTTTCAACATGATTAATTTGATATTTTTTTAATAAATAAATTATTTTCATAATTAATTAAGAACCCTGACATGACTCTTGATGGTAAGTAATGATGGTACTTTTAATTACTTTTAAAATATTATAATGTTATTTAAATATTATTTTACTTACTGAGTATCACTCATTTCTATGCCCCCTCCAGATGAGGAAGATAGTGAGGAACCAATCACTGACTTACCCCTTGAAGTATCTAAGGATCCATAAACTTTATGAGTGCATGACTTGTCCCGCACTCTGATGAATCCATTTACATAATGATAGAAGTAGGCCTTTTTTGTATTTTGTTATTTTGTAGTTTGTTGCCACTTTTGGCCTCAGATATATATATATGTAATTGGATACTCATATATTTTATAAAGGATTTGTGATTTTTTGTTCCGCTACATATATCTATTTATTATGCACTCGTAAT
Organism: Carica papaya; assembly: GCF_054855325.1. Taxonomy (NCBI): domain Eukaryota; kingdom Viridiplantae; phylum Streptophyta; class Magnoliopsida; order Brassicales; family Caricaceae; genus Carica; species Carica papaya. The sequence continues at coordinate 28,338,964 of NC_142317.1, forward strand.
CTGTTTCTGTATTTGCCACCCTTATGCCTTAATTAGCATTTGTGATGTCATAATACCAGTTTGATCATGCATTGGGATCGCGGGTAGCAAAATAACTCAATGGGTTTTCATGATTTTCGATTGATTGGCCACGAAATGCCCTTCCCTTGGTGGTAGGCCCTTCGCCGACAATCTCTGCCTCTCTTTCTCCCGTTTTCCTCTTCCCCTCTAGTGGAAATGGCAGACATTGGACTCCCTTCTCTTTTTTTTCCTCTCTTCTTCTTATGTTCTTATGTTTTTCTTTTTCCTTTCAGATTAGGCTAGGTTGAGTAGCCTAGATGGGTTTTTAAACACACTACTCAACAAATCTGAACTGTACAAGCCTCACACATGTGGTCCATTGGATGGGCCTTCATGAATGACAAAATTATAATTTTTCCATTCTATTCCCTCACCCGTTAGATCGCGATTCTCCTTTATATCTGAACCGTTCAATCGCATGACCATTGGATCACTTCTCTTTTTTTTCCTCTATTCTTCTTATGTTCTTATGTTTTTCTTTTTCCTTTCAGATTAGGCTAGGTTGAGTAGCCTAGATGGGTTTTTAAACACACTACTCAACAAATCTGAACTGTACAAGCCTCACACATGTGGTCCATTGGATGGGCCTTCATGAATGACAAAATTATAATTTTTCCATTCTATTCCCTCACCCGTTAGATCGCGATTCTCCTTTATATCTGAACCGTTCAATCGCATGACCATTGGATCACTTCAAAATGCATGCAGACTGCCCAATCGGCATCTCGCACGTTGATTATTAGATTGAAATCATTTCATATGTATGTCTGCACACTGTTGGATTTGATTACCACCGATCTCACAGTTGGATTTACCCAAAACATGCAGGACTGTTCGATCTGCTTACCATAACATAATTGTCAGAGAATTTTTGAGATAGAAAAAGAACATATATACACACACACATACATATATATATCATCTATTTTCCTTTAGTTATTCTCTCATTAATTCCAAAGATTTTTCTTTCTCTTCTCCAAAACCCAAATTCGAAGAACAAATTTTCAAGTCTAATCATTATCCATCTTACAGCAACGACCAATTTTGATAATAGCATCCAATGTATGGCCACCATAAATCTTATTGCCTAAAGCCTCTGTAGATGCTGCCGCCAGCACTGTAGGAAATTGTGTACTCTGCGGTGGAAGATGGCACGTGCATCCAGATTCGAACTGAAAGTCATGATCAAGCTCAGGTCGTTAATCAAAAACATGATCATGCAGCCTAGATTTTACGTATAGTCGACATAAAGTCTAAAAGATGAAGCTTCAAATCTGCATAATCATTAAGCAAGAGTGATGATTAGGAGAGATTAGGGTTGTGCATTCTGGATATAATTAATGTAGCTATAGAACTAACAGTCCCTGAAGTGGCACTTTTTACAACCAAAGCAGACACGAGAGGTACATTCTCCATTTTGGATCTCTTGTAGACCCTTTGTAAATTTTGTGACTTGCCCTTTCTTCGTTAGCATCACAGTTTATCTTGCAGAAACACATATATACACATTACTCAGCGTAACATGCAGTGGACTTACACATGAATATATACATAGACAACCAAAATAATGATAAAGATTCCCCTCTCATAAGGCCAATCAAGGCACCTCCAACTTTTATTAACCGAAGTATCATGGTAGAGTTTGTAATCCCTAGTAGTGCAGAGGAGGAAGAGTCAGTCTTTTTTATACATTATGCAAGTAATGAACTCGCCCCGATGGAACTGTTGCTTTCCACCAATGAGCCTTATTATATTTTTTAGGTTTACAAAAAGCTTATAGTATTTGATTTTTTACTTCTATATAAATAGGAGATCTTATAAGTATTGCTTCAACCCATAAAAGTCATGGGACAAATGAAAAATTGAATATTTTTGACTTCTATATAAATAGGAGATCCTGTACGTATTCCTTCTACCTATAAAAGTCATGTGATAAATGATAGATACTCAAACAAGTAAACTATGTCACAAAGTTATATAAGTAATCAGTATCTTAATAGCAGTTTATTTTATCACCAAACTTAATGTTTTGGAATAGTACACATTGAATTACTAATTGCATAATTTATATAGTTTTATAATTGTTACGTATTTTTTTATTCTAAAATCACTAATTTGAAATAAAAATTATTAAGTGAATGTGATCCTCTAAGTTCTATTTTTATAATTTTTTAACAAAAGTTTATGGTGTTATACTTGTATGATCGACAAATTTATTTATATTTTTAAGCACTTAACACTTAATTAACTAATTTTAATATGGTAATTTCAAAAAATAAAATCACTTTCCAAATAGTCATAGATTCTTAATTTAAGTTCAAAGATTTTTAAAGTTATAGTATAATAAAATCTACATTTTCCACGGCCTATATAAAATACTCAACTGTATGTCATTTATCCTCCCATCACAATTCAATTGTTCTTTAATTAAACTTAGTCTTCTTGACTAATGAAACAAAGAGGTAAAATGAAAAGTTGATTTTCCAAAGCCTACATAACCTCTCAAGTTATTTATTATAAATTAAGCTTAAAGGTATGTACTTAACCTCCATTCATTTGAAGAAAGAAAGAAAAACAAGTTTTTTTCTATTCTTCTTGATCTTCAGACATAAGTATAAAATCTAGATAATATTTGTTAATGTTTTCTATAGTCTCAAGCTTAGGTCATAAGGTTTAAAGGAGGAAGCTTTGGGGAAGATCTATACCAGCAAAATCTTACAGGTCCTACGACCATGTTGCACTCATTTCCACTCAGTAAAGCTTCCTTGTGCCATCATACCCACATCTTTTTCCATTGTAGAAGTGTTTTTCTTTAATGGTTTTCTTTATGATAAATTACTAACTATATGGATAATATTAAAATTATTACTGCAGCTGAATGGCTTCAATTTCCTTCACACATCTAACTGGGAGCTTTACTAGAAGAATGAACTTGACATGTTTGTTCCTAATCCATACAAGATTTAGTTTAACAAGATATAAGGTTACAAGTTTGATGAGCATGAAATAGAGTTAGTGAAGTTTTATCTGAGGAAAACAATCAACTTTGAATTTTGGTTCTTATAACTCCTAAGAAAAATGCTCTTAAAATTTATCATAATGTTGCATATTATTATTGCAAGGTTTTCTATTCCTCGAAAGCACTGGGATGAGCTCGAATATCTATTTTTGAGCCTTCCAACAATACTGATCATCTCTTGATTTAAATTTGACATATAATTGTCCATTTACTATTTTTTTAGTGAACTATGATAAATGAATCCAATATGCTTTGTTTAAGCATATTAGATTGAATTACTAATGAGATATATTACTTCAATATCAGTTATCCCTTTAAAAGAAAGATTTTTTTAGAGAGTGATAAGATATTTTATAACAGAGATAATTTTTAGTGATAGTTAAGACTTTACAATCACTTCAATAGAACTTTGAGAAACTTTCTTCAGCTTGTTTAACCATTTGTATAGGATATATTAATTTCTTAGGCTAAAATGATATTTGACAATGTACCATTCTTTGGTGGTTGCTTGCTATCAATTTATTTAATAATTTTATCTTTTATCTCTCAAAAAAATTTATTGATCTCATTTTTCTAGAAACTAAGAATTTTTAGTATTAGGAAAAACATCAAATTCTTTAATAAACCATTATTTTTTAGAAAATAATATTTGCATATATTTAAAAGAAAGCCAATAGTATATCACTAGTTTCTACTAAATCAAATTCTTTATTTCATTTAAGGATTATAATAAAATTCTCTTAAATTATAGGATTATGATAAATCAAAAAATAAATTCAAGAATACCTCACACTTCTTTTAAATATACTTTATATGCACATATTTTACAAATATAATTATGCATAGTTAAACAATATGTAGCATTATTGTTAAAGAATTTTTTAGAGAGAAAAAGAATATACAAATATACATATATATATCCTCTTTTGTTCTTTAGTTCTTCTCTCATTAATTCCAAAGAGTTTCTTTCTCTTCTCCAAAACATAAGTTCCAAATACAAATTTGCTAGTCTAATCATCACCCATCATACAACAACAAACACTTTTGATAAAAGCATCCAATGCATGGTCACCACAGAACATGAATAAACAACGACTAGTTAAAGAGCCTTGTCATCCACCACCTCAATGCCCAGAGCCGTTATAGATGCTACCGCCATCACTGTAGGGATTTACGCGCTATGCGGTGGAAGATGGCTTGTGCATCCAAATTCCAATCAAAAGAGGTGATCAAGCTCAGGCTGTTAACCATAAAACATGATCATGCAGCCTTGATTTCATTCATAGTTGACATAAAGTTTGAAAGATGAAGCTTTTAATCTACATAATCATTAAGCAAAAGTGATGATTAGGGGAGATTGGAGCTGTGCATTCTGCATATAATAAATGCAGGTGTGGCATTAACAGTCCCAAAGCGACACTTTATGTAACCAAAGCAAACACAAAAGGTGCATTCTGCATTTTGGATCTCTTTACACCCTCTATAAATTTCGCAGCTTATCGTTTCTTCATCAGAATCATAGTTTATCTTTTAAAACATATATATACATATTACTCAGCACAACATGTAGTGGATTTGCACATGAATATATACATATACAACCAAAATAATGATAAAGATTTACCTCTCATAATGCTAGTTGGGGCACCTTGACCTTTTATTAGCCAAAGCATCATGGTAGAGCCTGTAATCCTTAGTAGTGTGAAGGTAGAATCATCGTTCCTTTGTTCACCTTGTACAGGTCCCCAATGGAACTACTGCTTTCTACCAATGAGCCTTGATCTATTGTTTAGGTTTACAGCAAGTTTGTAGTATTTGATTTTGTAATTCTATACAAATAGGAGATCTTGTAGGTATTCCTTCTACCCATAAAAGTCATGGAATAAATGAAAATTTTAATTATTTTTTACTTCTATACAAATAGGAGATCTTATACATATTCTTTGTACCTGTAAAAGTTTTTAGACAAATGACAGATACTCAGACAAGCATACTAAGTCATAATGTTATAAAAGTAATAAGTATCTTAATAGCAGTTTATTTTATCAAAAGACTTAACATTTTGAAATAGTACACATTGAATTGATAATTGCAGCTTTATGTCATAAATCTCACTTACTTAATATTAATTGATAATTCTAAATTATATATATTTATGTTGTCATCAATTTATACATAACATGAGTAAAAAGTTGAGGCTAAAAATTAGTTTTAAGGGTAAAAATTGAGGTGAAAATAAAGAGACAACATAATGTTAGGGCAAAAAAAATTGATTGTGAGCTAAGAGAAAGAGAAAACAAATTGATTACTTGAATATAAAAGATTCCATGGAGGATGAAGTTTTCAATTTTTAGCTCTAATAGACCATATGGTGGAATAATTTTTTTTTTCGTCTTTTAAAATTTGTGTAAGGTCAGTAATAATTTAGAGCTAACTCAAAAAACTTACAAATGTATCACATTAATTAAACTTACAAGATCAGTAATAAGTTAAGTTTATATTAAAAAGTAAAGTTTGTACGAGCATACAATCATTTAAAAGGCTCAAAAAGTGCTAAATGTTGTGACCATATAAACCTTTAGTTTACAGTTTAAAATGTTATCATTATCAACTTATATGTTTTATATTACACTATGTAGGATGTTAAAAGGTATTTTAGAACTTTCATTAAAAATTAGATTATGTCTCTTATATTAAATTTTAACTAATTTTTATTTATTGCTATATAAATATATGATTTAAAATAAAATATTGCATTAAAATAATTAATTGTAAACTATAGTAAATTTTTCAAAAGAAACAAACAAATATATCACATTAATTAATAAAAACCACGCAATCAATGAACGAAACAAAGAGAATTTTGTGATGAAATAAAAAATTTATCATGTTGATCAAGCATTCATACTTAAGAAAAAAAGGATTAATGATCACATTTTTTATGAAGGCAAGTCTTTTGAATAAAATTGAGAGCATTCCCATTTTTTTTGGATGATGCTGTAAAGATTAGTTGTTTTATTTAACTCCTGGTTGATATGATAAAAATATTTTTAAACATATTTTTTCCAGCCTCCAAAGCTGTTGGAATAAGGACATAGATATACAGAATAAAACAAAGAGAATAGGAGAGCCTCCATGATCATTACGAAAGATTCAAGCTGTTGTGTGTGAGTTGACCACAATATAACATCTCAGAACAATCTCTCATTCACTATCTTTATGAAGGACTGCTGCCCACAGAAAGAAAAATGTTAGATGCAGTAAGTGGTGGTGTCATGCTGAATAAAACACCTCAAGAAACCAGAGATTTGATAGCGGTCATGGCTGCCAGCTCACATCAATTCAGAGTAGCACTAGACACCCCAAAGAGGGTGAATGAGGTAAGTATTTCTTCTCTTAAATCCCAAATTTCTGAACCAACTCATTTGGTGAAAAATATGGCCAACTCATTTGTGTGCATCCTAGACATCCTATGGACATGTCTCCTACACTTCAAGATGATGATCAACAACAAGTTAACACGATTAGAAGATTCTCCAGCTAGCCACAAGGGAGATATGACCAATTTTTCAACACTTATGACCTCAGATGGAGGGATCATCCTAACTTTTGCTATGGAGCAAGGCAATAAAATTTCCAACAATATCAACCAAGATCGCTTCTAAAACAATAACCAACACCTCCAAAACAAGGTATGTCTTTTGAAGAAATTGTTAAATCACTTGCTATTAACACCAAAAAATTTCAACAAGAAACAAGAGCAAGCTTTCAAAATTTAGAGACCCAAGTGAGCCAATTAACATCATCTATGAGTAGGCTGGAATCCCAAAGAAAATTATCCTCTCAAATTGAGGTTAATCCAAGGCAAAATGTAAGTGCTATCACATTGAGAAGTGGTAAGAAATTTCTAGAAAATTCTAGCCTTGGGCAAGGCTTATGGAAAGACACAGAATCAGAAGCTGCAGTTGATGGCAAGACATATGGAACAAAGCCAAACTCTAACTAACTTGCATCATTCATAATCCCTCCAACATTTCCACAAAGATTGCACAATTAAAGAAAGAAAGAAATGACAAGGAGATCCTAGAAACTTTTCACAAAGTCAAGGTAAAAATTCATTTACTCAATATAAATAAGTAAGTACCTCGATATACCAAATTTTTAAAAAAACTGTGCACCAACAAGAAAAAGTTGAGCTGCAATGAAAAGGTAAATATGGGGAAATATGTTTTAGCTACAATTCAGAGGAAACTACCCTAAAAATTCAAGGACCGAGCTATGTTTGCTATTTCTTGCAAGAAGGACATTTTAGAAATAAAGAAAGCCATGTGTGATTTAGGAGCATTAATAAATGTCATGCGTTTGTCCATTTATTCAAGGTTAAATGCTAGTCCATTAAAAGAAACAAGTGTTATACTTCAACTAACTGATATATCAGTAGTTTATCATAAAGGAGGTCTAGAGGATGTGTTCATCAAAGTTGATAGTGTCATTTTTCTTATTGATTTTTATGTGTTAGACATGGAAGATGATAAATTATCTAATCCCTCTGATATATTACTAGGAAGACCTTTCTTTAGTACGGCCAAAACGAAGATAGATGTGCAGGATTATGCACTAACTATAGAATTTAATGGAGAAATTGTAAAATTTAATATCTATGATGATGTGAAGTATCCTAGTGATGTGTCTTGTGTATAGAGTATTGATATTAGATATCCTCTGAGTCAAAAATATTTTGACTCAAGCCATGATGATAAGATGAATATTGTGTTTTTTAATGATTTTGATGTGGACAACTTAAAATTTTTTGAAGAGGATCTTGTTATTGAGAAAAATTCACAAGATATGGTGTTTGAATTGGAGGCACTTTAACCTCAATTGAGTAATGTATCATGTGTTTACCTTCCTATTTCTGACACAGAACATCTACCTTCTATTTTGTTGGCACCAAAACTAGAGCTCAAATCACCACCTAAACCTTTAAAATATGTGTTCTTGGTAGGATAGGAGACCCTTATAATGATAAGTTTTAACGAGGTAAGTAGGCTATATGAAGACAAACTGATTTGATTGCATAAACATTAATAGTGTCCAGCCTAGGACATTAAACAAAGGCACTTAATGGGAGGCAACTCATCAATTTTTCTTCATTCTTTTTCAATTTAATTATTTGTATTAGTGATTTCAATTTATTTACAACATTTTTTTTTAAGTTAACACGAGTTCTATGGTGATTAGAATACAGGGATGGGAAATTTTACTGCTGGAGTTGAAAAAGGACAAACTTTGGAATAGCCGAACAAGCCTTGCCCAAGGCTTGTGTCAGGCCCATAAGACACGACTTAGTGCTCGGGAGACACAGCCATGTGACATGCCTTTTCCACACGAAACGGCTGTGTGTTACCACCAAAGCATTTCTGTGAAGGAAAGATAGCCGTGTGCTTGCCCAGCACGATCATGTGTTGCCCAGCACGGTTGTGTGTTGCATAACACGGTCATGTGTCAATCTACATATATATTTATATGCATCCATTTATACATAATGTGAAAAAAAAATTGAGGTGAAAATGAAATGACAACATAATGTGAGGAAAAAAAACTTGATTATAAGCTAAGAGGAAGAGAGAACAAATTGACTACTTGAATAGAAAAACGTCTAAGGAGGATGAATTTTTTATTTTTAAGCTCTAATAGACCATGTGGGGGAATAAATTTTTTTATGTATAATTACCTTTTAAAATTTCGTACAAGGCCAGTAATAAGTTAAAGCTAACTCAAAAAACTTACAAATGTATCACATTAATTAAACTTATAAGATCAATAATAAGTTAAGTTAATATACAAAGTAAAGTTTGTACGAGTATACAATCATTTAAAAGGCTCACAAGGTGCTAAATATTGTGACCATATAAACCTTTAGTGTACAGTTTAAAATGGTACCATTATGGACTTATATTTTTTTACACTACACTAAGAAGAATGTTAAAAGGTATTTTAGAATTTTCATTAATGATTAGATCATATTGTCGATGTTAAATTTTAATTAATTTTTTATATATTGGTATATGAATATATGATTTAAACTAAAATCTTGTATTAAAATAACTAATCACATTATTGTAAAATGTAATAAAGTTTTCAAAAGAAACAAACAAATGTGTCACATTAATTAATAAAAACCATGCAATCAATGAAAAGAAACAATGAGAATTTAGGGACGAAATAAAGAATTTATTATGTTGATCAAGCATTCATACTCAACAAAAAAAAAGAATTAATGACGACATTTTTCATGGAGCCAAGACTTCTGAATATTAGGAAAATATCTAATTGTTTAATAAATTATTTTTCTTAAAAAATAACAAATGCATTTAAAGACAAAAAAAATCCAATTTTATATCAAAAATTTCAACCAAGTTAGAATCTTGATATCTTGTAAGGATTTTTATGAGGTTCTCTTATAAATAATATTATGACAAAATAAAAAAAAATAAATTCAACTTTAGCACACACTTGTTTTATGTACACCATATGTGTACATAAAAAATGTGAAACATCTGTAGTTTTGATTTTAAAAAATTAGCTAATTCTTGTTTCGTATTTTTTTCTTCTTAAATCACTAATCTGAAATAATTTTTTCCTCTAAGTTTTGTTTCTATAATTTATTAACAAAAATTTATGATGTCATACTTGTGTAATCGATAAAGTTATTTATATTCTGAAGCACTTAAATCTAAATTATATAATTTTATTCAAATTATCAAGGTAATAACTGTACATACATATGTATTTATAGTATGGTAAAGAAATGTGAAAGAGGTACAGTTAGTTGATCGTTATCATTAAATTGGTCTTTTAAATGAAAAAATTACTAAATTAAAAAATAGTTAGCAAAAAATATTCAAAGCTATTCCATCTATCTCATTTTCCTTCATTCATTTTTCCTTTTGAGCTTTATTGTTCCAATAGCACTCACTATTTTCGTCTAGAATTCTCAATTCCCATAAATCTCATCTTCTAAAAATTAAAAAAAAAATGTTGTAAAACTATAAAAATTGTTAGAGAAATTTTTAGATTATAAATACAAGAAGGTCGAGTTTTTGTCGCTTATAATCGAAAAAGATATATATTGCAGCATGATAATCTTTTAACATGTCTCAACAAGATTGTTTCTTACTTTTCAAACTAAATGGCTGATAACTTTTTCCACACAAAGATTAAATTCAAAAGTAAATTTTATTTAAGTGACTTATTTTGTACCATAATAGAAGTCATAGAACTAATAAAATCAATGTTCATAAACATTTTATATGAATTAAGTAAAATATCCAATAAGTATAATAAAATCACGTCCCAAATAGTTATGGATCTTTATTTAAGAAATTACATTTTAAATAGCCACAGTTATTTGTTTACTTTAAATAGTTTATGATTCTATATTTGAGTTCAAAGATTTCATAATTATAGTATAAAATAAGATTTATGTTTTTCACAGCCTACACAAAATAATCAATCCTACACATTTATTCTCTTCTTACATTATAATTGTTCTTTAATAATTAGTTAATCCCCTTGATTGATGCAAAGAAGAAGTATCATGAAAAGTTAGTTACTTTCTCTATGTATTTTATATTGTTATCATTATCAACTTATCTTTTTATATTACACTATACTTTGAGAAGGATGTTAAAGAGTTTTTCAAAATTTTCATTAACAATTAGATCATGTTTCTAAGGTTAATTACTAACCAATCTTTAGATATTGGTATACAAATACATGATTTAAAGTAAAGATATTATATTAAAATAACTAATCATATTATTATAAAGTACAATCAGTATTTTTGTGTAACGTGCCTTTTTACCTTATGTGGTTGTAAACTTTTATCATTATCTCAATAAAATTACTTGTTTTAACTTTTAGAAAAATAAATGACGAATAAGTTCTTTAACGCGTTGATTAAAATTCAAACATTAATTTTAATACAATTGGCAGCCATAGAATTAATCAAATCAATGTTTTCAAGTACTTTATACATATTAAGTAAGATATCATATAAATATAATAAAATCTCATCTCAAATAGCGATAGGTTCTTAATTTAAGTTCAAGATTTCGAAAAATGAAACCATTTTCCAAACAGCCATAGATTCTTCATTTAATTTAAAATATTTTATAAGTTATAGTATAATAAAATCTACATTTTTCACGGCCTATATAAAATACTCAACTGTATGTCATTTTATCTCCCATCACAATACAATTATTCTTTAATTTAAACTCAGTCTTCTTGACTGATGGAACAAAGAAGTATAGTGAAAAGTTTGTTTTCCAAAGCCTACATAATGTCTCAAGTTATTTATTGTAGATTAAGCTCAAAGGTATGAACTTAACCTCCATTCATTCAAAAGAAGAAAAAAAAATCAAGTTTCTTTCCATTCTTCCTAATTTTCATACAAAAAAAAACATTCTTCCTAATCTTCATGCAAAAAATAAAATCTAGACGTTCAATGTTAATATTTTCTATAGTCTAAATCTTAGGTAATAACATTTAAAGGAGGAAGCTTTGGAGAAGATTTGTACCAGCAAAATCTTACAAGTACCAAGACAATGTAGTGGAAATTTTTTTTGTATAAATATCTTTTAAATTTTCATATAAGTTCAATAATAAGTTAAAGCTAACCCAAAAAACCTTATAAATGTTATCATTATTGACTTATATTTTTTATATTACACTAGGTAGGATGTTAAAAGATTTTTATAATTTTCATTAACAATAAGATCATGTTTTCGATATTATATTTTAACTGATTTTTATATGTTGGTATATAAATATATAATTTAAACTAAAATATTGCATTAAAATAACTAATCATATTATTATAAAGTATAGTAAATTTTTCAAAAGAAATAAACAAATGTATCACATTGACTAATAAAAACTACGCAATCTATGAAAGAAACAATGAGAATTTAAAGATGAAATAAAAAAAATTAGCATGTTAATCAAACACTCATACTTAACAAAAAAAGAAGAAATAATGATCACATTTTTCATGAAGGCAAGACTTTTGAATATTAGAAAAAATATCTAATTTTTTAAAAAACTATTGTTTCTTAGAAAATAACAAATGCATTTGAAGACAAAAAAATATCCAATTACATATCATAAATTTCTACCAAATAAGAATCTTGATATTTTGTAAGAATTTTGACGAAGTTCTCTTATATAATGGTATTATTAAAAAATAAAAAAAAATAAATTTAACTTTACCACATACTTGTTTATACCATATGTGTACGTAAAAAATGTGAAATATTTATACCTTTAAATTTAAAAAATTAGCTAATTTTTATTACATATTTTGTATTCTTAAATCACTAATTTAACTTTACATACATATTTATGTATAGTATAGTAAAGAAATGTGAAGAAGGTAGAGTTGGTTAGCCATTATCTTTAAATTGGTTTTCTAAAGATAAAAATTACGAAATTAAAAAATAATCAGTAGAAAGTATTCAAAGCTATTTCCAACTATCTCATTTTCCTTCCTTCACTTTTTCTTTTGAGCTTCATTGTTATGATAGCACTCACCATCTTTATCGAGAATTCTGAATTCCCATAAAACTCATCTTCTAAAAATTGAAAAAAAATATTGTAAAACTAAATAAATTTTTGACATTATCTCAATAAAATTATTTCCTACTTTTCAAAGCAAATGAGTAATAAGCTCTTCCATACAAAAATTAAATTCAAAAGTAAATTTTATTTGAAGTAACTTATTTTGTACTATAATGGCAGTCATAGAACTAATAAAATCAATGTTCATAAGAATTTTATATAAATTAAGTGAAATATCTAATAAGTATAATAATATCAAGTCCCAAATAGCCATGGATTATTTATTTGAGAAATAATATTTTAAATAGCCACAATTCTTTTTTTACTTGAAATAATTTATGATTTTTTTTGAGTTCAAATATTTTATTTTATTTAAGAAATAACATTTTAAACAGCCATAATTCTTTTTTTACTTTAAACACTTTATGATTCTTTTTGAATTCAAATATTTCATAAGTTATAGTATAAAATAAAACTTATTTTTTTCACAGCTTGAATAAAATAATCAACCCTACACATTTATTCTCTTCTCATGTTGTAATTATTCTTTAATAATTAGTTAATCCTGTTGATTGATGCAAAGAAGAAGTATCGTGAAAAGTTGGTTACCTTCTCTATGTATTTTACATTATTATCTTTATTGACATAATTTTATACTACAATATAATTTGAGTAGTATGTTAACAGATATTTTGAAATTTTCATTAACAATTAGATTATGTTATTAAGTTTAATTACTAACCAATCTTTATATATTGGTATATAAATCCATGATTTAAAGTAGAGATATTGCACTAAAATAACTAATAACATTATCGTAAAGTACAGTCAACATTTTTATGTAACGTGACTTTTTACCTTATGCATGGTGATAAACTTCTTTCATTATCTCAATAAAATTATTTTTTTTAAACTTATAAAAAAATAAATGATGAATAAGTTCTTTAGCGCATGGATTAAAATTCAAAAGTTAATTTTAATACAGTTGGAGACCATAAAATTAATTAAATCAATATTTTTAATTATTTCATATATTTTAAGTTAGATATCACGTAAATATAATAAAATCACGTCTTAAATAGGTGATAGATTATTCATTTAAGTTAAAGATTTCAAAAAATGAAAACACTTTCTATATAGCCATGGATTCTTTAATTAAGATCAAAGGTATTATGAGTTTAAGTATAATAAATCTACATTTTCCTTGGCCTATATAAAATACTCAATTGTTATGTCATGGATTCTCCCATTATAATTCAATTATTTTTCAATTAAACTTACTCTTCTAGACTGGTGCAACAAAGAAGTATAGTGAAAAGTTAGTTTCCTAAAGCCTACATAACCTCTAAAGTTATTTATTATAGATTAAACTCAAGGGTATGCACTTAACCTCCATTCATTAGAAGAAAGAAAAAAAATAATGTTCTTTCCATTCTTCTTAATCTTTCGACACAAATATAAAATGTAGACATTCATTGTTAATATTTTGTATAGTTTAAATCTCAAGTCATAAGGTTTAAAGAAGAAAGCTTTAGAGAAGATCTGTACCAGCAAAACCTTACGGGACCTAAGACCATGTTGCATTCGTTCCTACTCAGTAAGGCTTCACTTGTGCTATCCATACTAAAATCCTTTTCCATTAATTTTATTGTAGATGTGCTTTCTTGGATGGTTTTCTATCGATAAATAACTAACTATATGAATAAAATAAAAAAATATTATTGTAGCTAAATGGCTTTAGTTTCCTTCACACATCTCACCGGGAGTTTTACTAGAAGAACGAGCTTGATATGTTTGTTCCTTATCCATACAAGATTAAGTTTAATAATATATCATGTTACAAGTTTGAAGAGCATGAAATAGAGCTAGTGATGTTTTTTCTGGGAAAAACAATCAACTTGGAAATTTAGTTCTTGTAACTCTTAATAAAAATGCTCTTAAAATTTATTGTAATGTTGCATATTATTAGTGCAAGCTTTTCTATGCTTCCATCCATGTTTCCTTTGTATGGCATTTATATTTCTTGGCTCTTCTTAATCTTCTGGATTAACTAAGAATATTCTCTCTTCAATGTTGGTGATAAGGAACACTTTTCCTATTTGTTCAACGTATTTGAGATTTTTTTAAGTTACTCCCACTGGGACCAAATTCCATACTTGGGCCCACCATTGGTTGTGATTGGGTTTCAATTAAAATAGATTTATTAAATCTTGTATCACTCCCACTCAAATATAGTGGGCCCATTTATCCTTGTGGGGTGAAAACAGTTTGGTCTTCAATTTCATAGAGAGATAAGTCTTGATCTATCTCACATTTTTTAGGAAAATCATTCTCTAAGAATATGACATCTCGTTATTCAAATTCAGTTACATGACCATTTTCTTGTGTGCGTATCAAGACATATCCTTTTGATTGTTCGAAATATCTCATAAAGATACTTTTCTTCCCTCTTGGACTTAATTTTCCATATTTATGGGAAGATTAATGAACATAGGCGGCACAACCCCAAGGTCTTAGAAAACCTAGGTTTGATTTTTTGTTAGTCCATGACTCATATATGGTGGTGGTAACTGATTTTGAGGGTACTCAGTGAAGGATGTATGTGGCAGATAATAATGCATCACTCCAAAAGGTAATTGGCTAATTAGCTTGTGTCATCATAGACCTAACTATTTCAAGTAAAGTTCTATTTCCTTTTTCTACAACACCATTCTATTGTGGTGTTGCTGGAATAGTTAACTAACGTTCTATTCCAATTTCATCACAAAATTCTCTGAACTGATTAGATAAATATTCTCATCCTCTATCGGTTCTTAAAGCTTTTATTTTATTTTCTAATTGATTCTCAATTAAATTCTTATATTTTTTAAAGCAACTAAAAGCTTCATATTTATGAGATATCAAATAGACATAACCAAATCGAGTATAGTCATCTATAAATGTGATAAAATAAATAACACCATGTCTTGTCCTCATATTCGTTGGATCACATATGTCAGAATGAATAGTGGCAATGGAGTATTTGCACTTACAGCTTTTCCAACTAGTTTTCTAGTTATTTTTCTAGCTAGGCAATGCTCACAACTAGACAATTCTACTTTTCTATTTTTCCTAATAAGCCCTCTTGGGCTAATCTATTCATTCATTATTGACCAATGTGGCCAAGTTTAGCATGCCAAACATTCACATCAATTCCAAAACTATTAGAAGATGTAAATAATGAAAAATGGATATTATACGAACTATAGTCAACATCCAAAAAAACAAAACCATCTAGAAAATAACCATGTCCATAATATCTTGTTCCTAAATACAAGCTTACACGACTAGGTTTAAAATTAAAACTAAAACTAAGTTTAAGTAAAACCAACACAAAAATTAAATTCTGGCGAATTTCTAGAGCAAACAGCACATCATGTTGGAATAGGATTTGACCTTCATGCATCACCAACTTACATGTACCAATACCCTTTACCTCCACTTTTGAATTGTTTCCTACATATATCTATCGTGCTTCACGCGGAAGGCATTCCTATCCTTCACTATATGGTCTGTGGCTGCTGAGTTGACAGTCCACAAAGGATGAGATTTAGTTAGAAAGACAGAACTAGAAACAAAAATAGCACTCACGTGTGCAAACATGTCTTTTACCTTTTTAGGCTTATTGCAATCACGAGTAAAATATCCCTTGTTACCATAGTTATAGTTCTTCACCTTTGCTACATTTTTCTTCTTGAAAGGATGTTTTCCTTTCTTTTGTTGGTGAAACTTTCTTTTCTTGTTGGCTTTGAAACCCCTCTTTTCCTTTTGTTGGGATCCACCGTGGAACTTATGTTTACGTCCCCCAGCACCTTGTGAGTTA
The DNA here is from genome assembly GCF_054855325.1 of Carica papaya. NCBI lineage: Eukaryota > Viridiplantae > Streptophyta > Magnoliopsida > Brassicales > Caricaceae > Carica > Carica papaya. Next base: position 28,355,529 of record NC_142317.1, read on the forward strand.
GAATCGCTCATGTACACATCAATACTTGACTTATTAGCCCTAGTTCGATCCTCTTCTAGCTCCAAGTGTCTCATGGCATCTTAAAGAGATCCAATGCCTTCATTATGGGTTAGATGGACGTTCATATTTTCCCAAATTTAGGGCAAGGAACGAATCATAGCTTGGACCTGTTGTTCATCAGTAAGAATATGACTAGGATTTGTCTACTCACTTATCATGGTTGACATTTTCCTTAGATGTTTTTTCATATTATGACCAGGGCATTTCTTATAAATGTCAAACTTGATAGTAAGTGGCCGAAATTTAGTCAAGGATGTACCACCAAAATCTTTAAGCTGATGTGGACCACATGTCTTTAGCTTGGTCATACTTCCTGAACTCTCTCATGATGTCATTTTCCATATTGCTCAGCAACGTAATACGAGTGAGAGAGTTCTTTTTCTTTCAAGTCTCAAAAGCTATATGGTCCCTCCAATGTTGGGTCATGTTCAAATGAGATATTAGAAGAAGTGCACTACTCTAGATTTACTATGCACCCTGGCAACATTAAGATGTATCAAAACTTGAGGATAAAATATTGATGGAGTGGGATGAAAAAGGATATAACAGAGTTTGTTTTTAAATGTCTGATATGCCAATAAGTGAAGGCTAAACATCAAAGAACAGCAAGACTACTTCAACCTTTTCCAGTAGCAGAGCAGAAATGGGAACATATTACTATGGATTTTGTGGTGAGTCTACTTAAAACAAGATCCCAACATGATGTTATTTGGGTTATGCTTGATAGATTAACTAACTCTGCTCATTTTTTGACTATCAGAGTAAATGATCCACTAGACAAGTTGGCCAAGCTCTATATCAAGGGGATTGTGAGATTGCATGGAATTCCAGTCACAATCATCTCCTATCGAGATCCCCACTTTACTTCAAGATTTTGGACCAGTCTACAGAATGCTATGGGGAAACGTTATCCTTTAGTATGACTTTTCATCCTCAAATAGATTGTCAATTAGAATAGACAATTCAAACTCTAACACATATGCTACGAGCCTGTATCATTGAGTTGTGAGGTAATTGGAATGATCATTTACCTCTGATTGAGTTCGCGTATAACAATAGTTATTAGTCCAACATTCAAATGGGACCTTATGAGGCTTTGTACAGAAGACCCTACAGATCACCTATTTGTTGGGAATAAGTTGGAGAACGAAAACAAGTTTGACCTGAATTAGTAGAAGAAACTATAGAAAAAGTGAAATTGATCAAAAAACATTTTTTGACAGCTCAAAATAGGAAAAATTAAGCCAAAAATCAAAGAAGAGATTTAGAATTCGAAGTAGGCGACCATGTATTTCTAAAAATCTCATCAATTGAAGGGATTATGAGATTTGAGAAGAAAGGGAAACTCAATCCTTGATTTATTGGAGCTTTTGAGATATTGGATAGAGTGGGAGCTGTCGCCTACCGTTTAGCCTTGCCACCTGAGTAAGCCAACATACACAATGTCTTCTATTTATGGATGTTGAAGAAATATTGCCAAGATCCATTGCATATACTCCAATATGAACTCCTTGCACTTCAAGATAACCTATTCTATATTGAGCTTCCTGCATAGATAGTGGATGTAAAGAAAGGATATTACGGTCCAAGGTACTCTCCTTAGTAAAGGTACTATGGCAGCACCATTCGACTGAAGAAGCCACATGGGAGCCAGAAGAGGAAATGAAGATCAAATACCCACATCTATAATTACTGGTAAGTCCGATTTAAAGGACCAAATTTCTTTTTAAAGGGGGAGGTTGTGATAGCTTTAAAATACCTCCGAGTTAATTTCTTATATTTTATATATTTAATTTAGTTTTGCATGTGTTTATAAATATATTATAAAGTTAAGGACATAGTTTAGAGTCAAACAGAAAAATGATGGATAAGGATGAAGGAGCTAGAATAAGCATGAAGAGGTAAGAGAAAATGTGGGAATCTTTTAAATGAATTGGTAAAATGAAAAGTGGTAACTATAATATAAAATGACATAACAGAAAGTGATAACTTTTAGATGAAGTGACATGTGAAAAGTGGTAATCTTTTAAATGAAGTGACGTGTGAAAAGGCCTTTTAGATAAAATGGCATGTGAAAAGTGGTAACCTTTTAGATAAAGTGACATGTGAAAAGGCCTTTTAGATAAAACACCATGTGAAGAGTGGTAACCTTTTAATTAAAGCGACATGATGAAAGGTGACAACTTTTAAATGAAATAGTAAGATGGAATGGTGGCAACCTTTCCCTCGTGGCTCCCCACTCCTATAAATAAGGGATATGAAAAGGGAGGAAAAGACATTCCAGATGAGAAAAAAATAGTGAAAAGCATAAAGGTGAAAGAAGAAGAGAGAGTATGAAGTGTGTGATATTTAAGAGTATTTTAAGGTTTTAGATAAAAACCTTAAGGAAATTATGCTAAATTTGTGAGAGAAGAGAAAGAGAAAGAGAAGAAGAATAAGGATCACGATTAAAAGGAAGTTATAAACTATTAGAAAGGTAAGGTTTTTCTTAAGTTTTGAATTTCAATTTCTCTTTGATTTTTGGGAATAATTTTTGAGTATTATGTTGGATATTTTTGAGTTAAGAAAGTGACCAAAAATCAACCCAAAACTCTGTCAAATTTTTTAGATGAAAAATCATATGCAAATTCATCAAGTGTCAGTAAATCACAAAGCATGCTTGAATATCTAAACAATTAGACTCACTTGAATACAGAGGCATGTAGAACAGATAAAATAATTATCATATTAAATTGGCTTATCTAAAAATACTCCTTAGGACATCAAAAGTAATATTAGATTTCTTACGAAATCTAGATGTTTTCTTTTTCACTGTTTTCATTTTTTCTCTTCTTCACAATTTTACTATCTCTCTCTTTCTCTCTCTGAATCTTTGAAAAATCGAAGAAATGGAAGTGTGGAGAGGAATGGAAGGGGAAACGGCAATTTATAGAATTTCAGAACCATTGGATTTGCGCCAAGTGGCAAAATTTGGTAAATAGAGAGGAGAAAAAGATTCTTGGCATGAAAAATGAGGAAGAAAAATTTCCTCCACTGGCGGCGGCGATGCATCACCCAAGGCAGTGGTGAAGTTCCGCCGAAGGTGGCAGAGCCTGATTAGCGAACTGTAGGCTAGCCTAAAAGCACACATGCTTGCTGCTGCGCACGCAGGGCCTAAGGGTACTAGGTGCCATGTGCGAAGTGATGCGTGGATGGCCTGCCTGCATGCGACAAGACGTGCGCACAGATTCTAACCCCGAGCTGTGCACATGGAGGAGAAGTGTGTGTTGTGCGCATTTCCTGTGCTTGCGTGCGTGGGGAGGGGACATGTATGCTGTGCGCATGTCTCGTGTGTGTTGGCTTGCGGATAGGATGTGTGTTATATGCACGTCCCCCACGGCCACTGTGCGCGTGTACAGTGCCAAGCACCCGCGCGAGCAAACCATTTTCTCGTGGGATTTTTCCCATGAGATGGTTTTCTCCTTTTTCACCATTTTCTAATTTTTTGTTTCCTAAATTTCCCTTTTGAATTAAAATAAAATAATAATAATAAAATTAATAAAATAAATAACATTAAAATTAAAAACAAAAATAGATTAAAATCACAGATCTCGAGAATGGCATAAATTAATTTAAATTTAAGGTGGCCAAAGGCCCGAATAATAGACTTTCCAAATTATTTTAGCATAGTGATAGGTAGGGTGTTACATCCCTCCCACCTAAAAAAATTTTGTCCTTAAATTTGTCTCGAATAAGTTTGGATACTTCTTTCGCATTTCGTCCTCTAACTCCCACGTCGCTTCTTCTGGGGTGTGATGCTACCAACGTACCATCACCATAGGAATTGTCTTGTTACATAAAACCTTATCAGTCCACCCGAAAATTTTCATAGGAACCTCTTCATAGGTCATATCGGCCTGTACCTGCTCCTCATCACAAGGAATAACATGAGAAAGATCAAGGTGGTACTTCTTGAGCATCAAGACATGAAAGACATCATGTAAACCTGTGAACTCCCAAGATAGAGTAAGGCGATAAGCCACGGGTCCAATGCTCTCGACGATCAGAAAATGTCCCATATATCGAGGGCTCAACTTCCCTCTCTTTCCAAACCGCATCTTACCTTTGTAGGGATAGACTTTTAGGAAAACTTGATCACCTACGTCAAACTCTAAGTGTCACCTACGATTATCGGTGTAGCTTTTTTGGCGGCTCTGGGCAGTTGCCAAATTCTTGCAGATGATTGCGAATTTCTCAATGGTCTCTTAAATGAGGTCTAGTCCTAAGTGGCCCTGGTTTTTGACTTAACTTCAGCAAGTAGGGGAATGACAAGGCCTTCCATACAAAGCTTTATATGGGGCCATACTGATGCTGGAATGGTAACTGTTATTGTAAGCGAATTCACAAAGAGGAAGATGCTCATACCAGGTATCACCAAAGTCGAGAACACAAGCACGTAAAATGTCTTAAAATGTCTAGATTGTACACTCAGACTGATAACCCGTCTGGGGATGATAAGTGGTGCTGAAGTACAACCCAGACCCCAAGGCTTCTTGGAAGCTATCCCAAAAGTGAAAGGTGAATCGGGGATCGCTATCAGATATAATAGATGAGAGAACTCCATGGAGTCGAACAATCTCATCCACATATAGATGGGCTAACTCACTGGTGGAGTTCGAGGTTCGAATAGGCAGAAAATGGCAGTCTTGGTCAGCCTATCCATAATGACCTAAATGGCATTTCGACTAGAACAAGTCCTGGACAATCCAATAACAAAATCAACAATCACGTGCTCCCATTTTAATTCAGGAATCGGAAAACCCTATAGCAAGCCACCAGGTCTCTAATATTCTACCTTTATCCATTGACAAGTAAGGCATCAGAAGACATAGTCAACTATATCCTTCTTCATTCCTGGCCAAGATGTACCAAGAAATGAAGTGATAATATTCCTAGCCATGAATATTATCACTTCATTTCCCGGTACATCTTGGTACTCTCGGGATGGATGGATAACTGAAAAACATAGGTGGTCTTGAGTACATTTGTGCGTACTGCATTGGGGACCCAAATTCAATTTCAAAATCTGAACAATCAATCATCAGAGATCCTGAAATCAAGAGATTCGTCCGAAGTGAACTTACCCAAGCTCTTGATGAGTTTTGGGTCTGTGGCCTGTGCTTCCCAGAGCTTCATATAGGGCTCAGATTTGGGCTAAGATCTGGGCAAGGTAGGTGCCCTTGCCATAATAGCTAAGGTGGAGTCCATCATCTTTTAACTGGAGGCCATGGTTTAGGCTAGCACAGCAGGCTCTCGTCGACTTAGGGCATTAGCGACTACATTCCCTATCCTGGGATGACAAATGATCTGACAATCATAATCCTTTAGAAGATCCATCTAGCTTCTTTGTCTCACGTTTGACTCCTATTATGAAAAGATATATTTGAGACTCTTATGATCAGTGTAGATTTCAAAAGTTTGGTCATACAGGTAACGCTGCCATAACTTCAAGGCAAAGATAATGACTGCCAGCTCCAGGTCATGGGTAGGGTAGTTCTTTTCATGGACTTTGAGTTGTTGGGAACCAAAGGCGACTACTCTACCATGCTTCATCAAGACACACCCCAAACCAATATGAGATGCATCACAGTAAACTTGGAATCTCCCTTCATTCTTTGGGAGGATCAATACAGGGGCAGAGATGAGACGACGCTTCAACTCCATAAAGCTTTCACTACATACATAATTTAGAACAAAGGGTACACCCTATCTGGTGAGTCGTGTCATGGGGCAGTAATCCTGGCAAATTCGTCAATGAATCATCGGTAGTAGCCTACCAAGCCAAGGAAACTATGTACCTCAACCACACTGGTGGGTGGGCTCCAGCTGGTCACTAATTCCACTTTAGACGGGTCTACAGAAATTCCTTCACTTGAGATTATATGACTGAGAAAAGAAACTTAATATAACCAAAAGGAGCACTTAGTTTCGCATACAGTTAGTTTTGGTGGAGGGTCTCTAGCACTTCAACTAAAGGCACAATATGCTCCTTATGGCTTTTGGAATATAACAGAATGTCATCAATAAAGACGATGATGTATCGATCCAGTACGTGCTAAAAAACTTAGTCCATTAGGTCCATGAAGGCTGTTGAGGCATTGGTCAATCCGAACAGCATCACCCTAAACTCATACAATCTGTATCTACATCGAAAGGTAGTTTTTGGAATATCTTCTTCCTTCACTCTGAACTGGTGGTACCTGATTCTAAGATCGTCTTAGAGAAGACCATGGCTCCTTCCAGTTGATTGAAGAGATCATCGATCTGGGGTAAGGGATACTTGCTTTTGAAGGTCACTCAGTTGAGTTCTCTATAGTCCACACAATGTCAGAGGGTACCATCCCTTTTCTTTATAAACAACACCAGAACACCCCAAGGAGAATGGCTAGGGTGAATTAATTTTTTGGTGATAAGATTAAAAACTTGATGTTCCAGCTTGGTTAGTTCAATGCGACTTATGTGATACGCGGGCTTTGAGATTAGTTGGGTTCTGGGCAATAATTCAATCAGGAACTCTACCTCACGTAGAGGAGGTAGACCAAGGAGTTCAATTGGAAAGACATCAGAAAAATTACAAACAATGGGTATGGAACACACAACATGATAAGTGTCCATATTCCTATTCAATTGTTAGGAAAATGATAACAACTTTTATTTCTTTTTCGAGGATCGTAAAGTTACAATTTTATTTTCCCAGTCTCTTTTCCAACCAATTCATTCATAATATTACATCAAATCATACAAAATCTAATAATATCAAGTTTACACATACTTCTATCCCTGAAGTTTTTATCTTACAGTCCTTATATATTTAATGAGCCTCTAGTAGTCCCTTATAGGGAGTTTCCAGTGCTAGTGTTTTTCCTAAAGCTTCTGGTTTCAATTCTAGGTTACTAGCAAATGCATAGAAAATAAAAAGAGTTGCACTAGTATCGATCAAAGCCTTGGTAGGAGTATTGTGAATAAAAAACATACCTTAGATGAGAATAAGAGCAGGAATGACTTCAATTTAATCTAAATGGTACATCGACCTTTTGCTATGGGTCGGTCTACATCCTTCAGTCATTGAGGGCAGTCTTTTATAAGGTCTTGGTGCTTCCGCACAAATAGAAGGCGTGATTGATACGCCGACATGGTAGGTCACCATGCGAGCTACCACAATGTAAGGTTGGTTAATTCAAGCAAGCGGGGCTGTAGGTGGGGGCAAGGCAGGAGGAGAAGTAATTCTGGTTCATTTGTCTAGGGAGTTACTTACTGAGTCAGGCCTCTTTCTAAGCTGTTGGGGCTGTTGTTGGGTTTGAATTTGAGCGAAGCATTGATGCTTGCCCGAGATAATATCTTCGGCAACCTAGGCATGTTCAAGTACCTCTATATACAAGCTAGGTCTCAGCATTGCAACCGGTCATAAATGTCGACACAAAGGCCCTTGAGAAACTTCCGAACTTTCTAACTTATGGGGGTGACCATCAAGGAGCAAACTAGATAGTTAAACAAATCAGGCTACATATTGGGCTATAGACAAGCTTCCTTGGTAGAGGTCCTTTAATTTCTCCTCTTTCTTTTCTCGAACATAAGCAGGGAAGAAATTATCGAAGAAAGCATCCATGAAAACTTCCTAGGTAGTAGGGGTATGCAGGACTTATTTCTTAAGTTACCACTAGTGTTCGGCTTCACTGTTTAACATAAAGGCTACAAGAGGGACCTTTTGTTCTTCGGTTAGGTCTATACAGAGAAAAACTTTTCTATTTGTAGGATCCAGGCTTCAACTACTAAAGGATTAGGACCACCTTCAAAGTGTGGGATGTTAAGTTCCCTAAATTTTGCTATATTATGGGAGATAGACCGATCTGAGTTTTGGAATTCAGGGGCTGGGGTTGGACAAGGGTTGGCCTAGTTTTATCCTACAGCTGCACTTAAACCTTGAACGGCTCAGAAACGTTCTATAAATTCAGCCCTAGTCAGGTGATCAGGGACTTCAGGTTGTTTAGTACGCTCTACAGATGGTTTTCCTCGCGTCATTCCTACAAAAGAAAGGAAGACACGAGTTGGAGGTTTAATCTTTAAAAAGAGGACATTTATCTTTCCTAGGTGCGCTAAACAATTTATCTATCCTAGACCTCAGTGTAAGGGATTTGTTATGTGAAATTTTGCTCTGATACCACCTATGACATCCTAGGTACCAGTTAAGGCAAATGGCTATTAGATACAAATTTAGAATAATAAGTGCATGATAATATTTATGTAGTGGAATCAAAACCTTAACAAATCCCGTACAGATACATATATATTGTTCCAAATAAATACATCACTGAGGCCAGAAGTGGCTTCAAAATACAAAACATAAGGGCCACTTCTTTCACTATGCTACTGGAATTCATCAGAGTATGGGAACAGACATGCACTCAAACTTGTAGATCCACGGGATTCTCGTAGACTTCCAATGGTAGGTTTACCTGTGGTTCCTCATTTTCTTCCTCATCTGGGGGGGGATGGAAAGAGTGAGTTCCATATGCTCAGTGAGGAAAACAGTATTAAATTAACATCGTAAGATTTCAAAAGTTTTTTATTTTATCCTACTGTTTAGCTTTCTCGTTTACCTAACTCATCATTAGGAAAAACTATTTATTTGAATATAAAAATAGTACGTTAGCACAAAAAATCAAATATACATATATCATGCCAAATAATAGAGAAAATCAAATAAATCATGAAATGCTCATATTTTTCGTGTCATGCTTTGCGAACTCGTTACAAACTTCCATCTCTAAGGGCAGATACAGATACAAATTTTGAACTGCCCAAGTAGAATGACCAAATGAGATACAAATATGACAATTTTCTCAGACCCACTTCTGGCTGGCCAAACTGTGGTACGATCTACGACCATGGTCGTACCAACAATAGTGGTCCTAACAGATAATCTATAGTCATGACATTACTTAGCCATGGGTGATCCCTACAGATAGTGCGATACCACTTTTGTAAGAGGGCATGACATAATCCAGTGGGAGCAGTTCTCTTACGTCTTTTCAGACAAGATAGGGGAGGAAAAAACAAATACCACAAACGGTAAGGAGAAAGATACCCCTTAGAGATAAAAAGCCTAACGAGACACTAAATCAAATATGCATGTTAATACAGATACAATTCGGACCATACAAGCTTCATTTCACTTCTCTCTTTTTCTTTTTTTTTTATTTTATTTTTCATTATCACGGACTACATATTATGTTTATCACATGTAAATTCATCAAGTGTTAGTAAATCACACAACATGCTTGAAAATAAAAATAATTTGACTCACTTGAATACAGAGGAATGCAGAATAGACAAAATAACCATCATATTAAATTGGCTTATCTAAAAATACTCCTTGGGACATCGAAAGTAATACTAGATTCCTTACTGAAACCTCGATGTTTTCTCCTTCATTTTTTTCTCTCTTCTTCACTATTTTACTATCTCTCTCTCTTTAAATCTTTGAAAAATGGAAAAAATAAAAATGTTGAGAGGAAGGGAAGGGGAAAGGGGAATTTATAGAATTTTAGAACTGTTGGATTCACGCTAAGTGGTAAAATTTGGTGAAGAGAGAGGAGGAAAATATTCTTGGCATGAAAAAAAAAGAGAAAAATTTCCTCCACTGATGACAGCGACGCGTCAACCGGTGCACTACAGGCTAGTAAGCAGGCACACAGGCCTGTTATCGCACACATTGCAGGCTAGCCTGCAAATGCACAGGCTTGCTACCGTACGCGCCAGGCCTAGGCGTACTGGGCGCTAAGCCTAGGTGCACTAGGTGCCGCACATGCAGGCCTATCTGCGCATGCCTACTGTGGGGACGATGTGTGCACAGTATGCGGCGCTAGTCTATGTGTGAAGTGACACGCGCGTAGGTCCTGACCCCGCACTGTGTGCGCGGAAGGGACGTACGCGTTGTGCGCATGTCCCGTGCTTGCGTGCATACATAGGGGACGTGCACGCTATTCACACGTCTCATGCGTGCTGGCATGTGGATGGGACGTGTGCGCTGTACGCACGCCATGCGGCGAAAGGCGTTTTCCCATGAGATGGTTTTCTCTCGTTTCGCCATTTTCTAATTTTTTTTCCTAAATTTCCCTTTTGAATTAAAATAAAATGAAATCAAATAATAATAATAAAATAAATAAAAATAAAAATAGATCAAAATCACGGATCTCAAGAATGGTGTTAATTAATTTAAATTTAAGGCGGCCAAAGGCCTGAATAAATAGAGTTTCCAAATCATTTTGGCATACTGATGGGCAAGTGTGTTACAGATGGAGCTCTTAAAGGATTATGATTGCAAGATATTGTACCACCCAAGTAAGGGTAATGTTGTGGTTATTGCCCTTAATAGAAAAAATACATTCATGTTATCTCATATAATGATGTCAGAGTGGTAAATGACAAAAGCCATGCAGGCCTTACAGCTCCAAAATAGAAAAATTTTACATACATAGAAAATTTGATAATCTAGCTTGAGTTAATTTAAAGAATTAAAGAGGCTCAATTGACCGATTCAACTCTAGTAACCATCAAAATGTACATAGAACAAGGTTTAAAGCTAGAATTCAGAGTCTCAAATGATAGTTTTTTCAAGTTCCAAGACAAGTTGTGTATTCCTAATGTTGAAGAACTAAAGAGAGATATTATAGCCGATGCTCACAATTGAAAGTTCACTATTCACTCGGGCAACACAAAGATGTATGAAAGCTTGAGGCCTCAGTTTTGGTGGAGCGGTATGAAGAATGGTATAGCTACTTTTGTCTCAAAATGTCTCACCTGTCAGCAAGTTAAGGTAGAACACTAGAGACTAAGTGGATTACTACAACCACTATCAATACCAGAATGGAAATGAGAACATACTACAATGCACTTTGTGGCGGGTTTGCCCAGGGCCCGTGCTGGTCATGACATTATTTGGATAATTGTGGACTGACTTACCAAATCATCACATTTCTTAGCTATAAAGATGACTGATCCCTTGGATAAGTTGGCCAAGACATACATCAAAGAGATAGTTAGGTTGTATGGGATTTTAGTGTTAGTAGTGTCAGACATAGATTCCAGGTTCAGTTCTAAGTTTTGGAAAAGTTTTTAGCAAGCAACAGGAACCAAGCTGTTCTTTTGTATGTCATTCCATCCTCAGACTGATGGACACTCTAAGAGAACTATTCGTATACTTGAGGATATGCTCAGAGCATGTGTTTTCGATATTGGAGATTATTTGGACGATCATTTTCCACTAATAGAATTTACTTATAACAATAGTTATCAGGAAAGCATCGGTATGACACCATATGAAACACTGTATGATCGACCTTGTAAGTCCCTAATCTATTGGCAAGAAGTAAGGAAGAGAAAATTGATGGGTCTTGATATCATGGATGAGACTGTGGCAAAGATTGTCAAAATCAAGAATATCCAAATAGCTTAGTGTATAGAAAAGAGTTTTGCAGACACTCGAAGAAGGGACCTAAAGTTTGAAGTAGGTAGTCATGTATTCCTTAAGGTTACTCCTCTAAAAGGTGTTACAAAATTTGGAAAGAGAGAAAAGTTAAATCCCACTTCATCGGACTTTTTAAAATTTTTGAAAGAATTGGAGCATCTGTTTACAGGTTAGCAATGCCACCAGAATTGTCTCGAGTTCACAACATCTTTCATGTATTAATGTTATGCAAGTATAATCTTGATCCTTCACATGTTCTATCCTACAAGCCTCACTCACTTCAAGAAGACTTATCTTATGAGGAGGTGCCTGTTCGTATTTCAGAGCCTTAAGAGAGAATGCTTCATAAAAGAACTGCTTCCTTTGCCAAGGTACTATGATAGAATTACTCACAAGACGAAGCTACTTGGGAGCTAGAATCAAATTTTAAAGCCATGTATGCCAAGTTGTTTGGTGTAGTATATAAATTTGGAGGACAGAATTTCTGTAAGAGGGGAAGAATTGTAATGACCAAAAAAAAATTATACATATATGGATTCTTTATGATTGATGAATTTGATGGGTAAAGTTTATTAAATAAATTTGAAATTTTGGAAATTTTAATAAATTAAGAAAAATGGACCATAAGGACTTAATTGAAAAATTACTGATAAATTTAAAGTTGTATGATCAATGACCATGATCTATTCCTCAAATTTTGACAGTTTAAATTTAATTAAAGAGGCTATAAATATAACTAAGGTTTTTCAAAATTTTAGCAACAAAAGAAAACCCTAAGAGACTTAAGAACCGATGGCCAATGAAGGAAGGAAAGGGGGTAGTCACATGAGCTCACTTTGAGTGGCATACCAGCATCAATCCAAAGGTAAATTCTTTGCCTTAGATGACTTCTATTAATTTTAATCTTAAACCTAAAGGCATTTTGGTGCTCTAGGCTGAGTGCTAAGGTAATGTAAAGTTTGTTAGCTCATTTTGTGCAGATAACTGATAAAAAAAAGATTCACTGCATCGCGACAGTCTTCGTACCAAAATACAGGAAAAAGTAAGAGTAGTTTATTACTCTAAATCCCTATATTTGAAATAATGTAGTGATTTGATTTTTTGATTGAATGAATATTATGGTATTGTGTAGAGATTAGTTATTTTAAGAATATTTGATAATGAAGATATTGAGAAATTTGGAAAGCATTATGGATATGATGGTGTAGTGTGATAAGTTTTAAATTTGGTGAAACAAGGAGCGATTGAGGTTTCCTGGATGTCCCAGGTGTTGACAGGAAGAAGAAGAGTTTTTTTTTTTTAGGGCAGGTAGCAGGTTGGGTTTACAATCTGTTAGGCTCAGATTTGAAAGCTCCAACAATTTGGGTCAGACCAAGCCTAGTAAGCCTCTGGGTTTGATTTTTTTTTTTTTGAAAAAAGGGTAGTTATAATAGAAACTTAAATACTAATTGGGTATACCTTAAATAAGCTGGGAAGGAAGAGGAAGAGTTGGGAAAACTAAAAAAAAAGAGAAGGGAAATAAGAATGAAATGAGGTGTTACACATATTAGAAAAATTAAAAATATTACCGAATGGGATAAGCCTTAGTGGGTTTCTTGTTTAGTTGGAAGGGTATTCAGTTCTGATGATTAAAATGGGTTGGGGAGGAATATTTTATTGGACTTCTAGCCTAGAAAATAAATAAAGTAGGTTGAAGATAATACTTGTTTACGTCCAAAGAAACATCGAAATAGATCACATACTCATATTGTGAATGAACAATAATGGGTTGTGTAAACAAAAATAAATATGAACAGCAATGGGTTGTGTAAACAACAATAAATATTAGGGACAAAAAGTCTTAAGAATTAGTTAAGTTAATTTAAGAAAGCTTTTATTAAATTCCTGAATTGTAAGTATTATTTACATGGTAGTATTGATAGCAATAAAAGTTATGACATTATAAAAAAATAAAAAAAAATAATAAAATAAGGAAAGTGCATTAAGAATTAGTGATTGAGAAGCAATAATAAAGTAGTTATATCGTTATATAATGGGTATAAATAACTTAAGATTGATAGCAAATATTATCATGAGGAAATGTCGAAGTGTTGGACGAGTAGGAATTAGGGAGTGAATAAATAATTTCATGAAGTAAATAATTGAGTGTAATTATGTGATCAACCTTTTTGATATCCTTGCCAACTTAAATTATCTTGAGAGAGAATGAGTTCGATGATTTGAAATGAATAAATTAGACATTTGGAATAAAGAAATAAGTCTCTTACTAGAATTAAATGAAATTAGTAAAGTAAGGATTTTAAAATTATAATTATAATAAACTATCTTAGAGAATAAATAAGGTAAGCAGTAAGGATTTCTTTTCGAGGTGATGTGAGTAAATGTGCAATTCTGGATCTGTATAGAATGATCATGAACTCCATCTCATGGACTGCTTATTGCTCTATAACCATGACTGTAATTATTATTGTGTCCCTGGGGGATGATGTGAATTGTAACTATGAGTGTAACTATAACTATGTCCCTAGGAGATGATGTGAAATCGTAACTATGACTGTAACTATTACTTGTGGAAGCTATGATTTGGTCCATGTTGATAATGTAAATTATCATCTCCGTCCGTGATTGTGACTGAATGATATTACGTGATATGATAATGAGTCTACGTGCATATGTGCTCGGTTGTTTTGGTGAATAATGAAAATATATTTTTATGTGAATATCTACATGAGATAGGATATTCTATGTGCTTAAGAAAAGATGTTATATGTGTGAATATGTGTGATACGAGTTTTAGGAATGGTATTTTATGTGTGGATATATATAATTAATATGAATATGATATTGCGTTTGTGAGATTATGAATAAAGCAAAAGTAATTTACGAGAATGTAGTTATGCAATAGTTGATACCTTATGGATGATTTGAAATATATGGGAAGGAAAGATACTTTATATGTGGATATGTTCAAGAATGAAATGATGTATATTTAAGTGAAAAACATATGATTAGTAAGATCAATGTAGTTATAATAGGATATAAAAATCATATGAATGTGAAGGGCGTGGTAATCTAGAGGTAAAAGTAATGGTTTATATCAGTATATTATCTATAATCTTTGCATTGAAGTCTTAAACTATTCTTGCTGAGCAAATGGTGGCTCACCCTTTTTTTTATAAATTTCAGAATAGTGAGTGTAGGACCAAGCTGAAGAACTGTAAGAACAAGGAGATCTTGCTTAAAATGAATAAAAGATAGAGAGACACTTGTTTTTTTTAGGAATTTGATCTTTTAGATTTTTAAAGCGTCATTTGTTCTCTTAGCTTTCAAGTATAGCAGGAAAAAATTTTAAATACCCTACAATATGTTATAGTTGAAGCATGTTGGAATTACTTGTTAGAATGACAATAGAAAAATATTAATGTTATTACTTACTTCGATATGCATGAATGAAAAGTAATAGCCATATTATTTATGAAATTTTGGGTTGTTACAGTTAATGAAGATTCTAAATATTTTTTAACATCCTACATCGTCTAATATAAAAAATATAAGTCTATAATGAAAACATCTTAAACTGTAAAATAAAAGTTTATATGGTCACAACATTTAGCACCTTTTGGGCCCTTTAAAATAGTATACACTCATACAAACTTAATATTAACTTAACTTATTATTGATTTTATAAGTTTAATTAATGTAATACATTTGTAAGTTTGAGTTAACTTTAACTTATACTGATCTTGTACGAAATTTTAAAAGATAATTATTTATAAAAGAAATTATTCCACCACATGGTCTATTAGAGCTTAAAAATGAAAAATTTATCCTCCTTAGAAGCTTTTCTATTCAACAAATCAATTTGTTCTTTCTTCCTCTTATCTCAGAGTTAACATTTTTTTTCCTCAAATTATGTTCTCTCTTCATTTTTATCTCAATTGTTAGCCTTAAAACTAATTTTTAGCCTCACTTTTTTCCTCAAATTATGTATAAATTGATGTATATAAATATATATATAAAAGATGGAATTATCAATTAATATTAACTTGGTGGGATTGGTGGCATAGAGATGCAATTAGCAATTCAATGTGTACTATTCTGAAAACATTAAGTCTTGTTAAAAAAATAAACTGTTACTAAGATACTGATTACTTTTATAATTTTGCGACTTAGTTTATTTGTTTGAGTATTTGTCATTTGTCATATGACTTTTATAGGTAGAAGGAACACCTACAAGATCTCCTCTTTATATAGAAGTAAAAAATCATTAAATTATTTACTGGTTCCACGCCTTTTATGGATAGAAGGAATACTTACAAGATCTCCTATTTGTATAAAAGTAAAAAATCAAATACAAAAAGCTTGCTATAAACCTAAACAACAAATCAAGACTCATTGGTGCAAAGTAGCAATTCAATTGGGGCGAGTTCATTACCTACAATAGGTGTAAAAAAGTCTAATACTTCTACCCCAGCACAATTAGGGATTCCAGACTTTACCATGATGTTTTGGCTAATAAAAGGTGGAGTTGCCCCTACTGGCCTTATGAAAGGTAAATTTTTATCATTATTTTACTTGTATATATATATATATATTGATGTGCAAATCCTCTACATGTTATGTGGAGTAATGTGTATATATGTGTTTCTAAAAGATAAACTGTACTACTGATGAAGAAAGGGCAAGTCGTAAAATTTGCAGAGGGTGTACAAGAGATCCAAAATGCAAAATGCAGCTATTGTGTCTACTTTAGTTGCTACGAGTGTCACTTTAGAGACTGTCAGTGCCGCAGCTGCATTTATTATAGGCAGAATGCATAGTCTTAATCTCCCTTAATCATCACTTTGGCTTAATGATTACATGGATTGGAAGTTTTATCTTTTAGACTTTATGTCAACTATAAGTAAAATCCAGACTACATGATCATGTTTTGTGATTAACGGCTTGAGATTGATCACCACTTTTAATTAGAATCTAGATGCACATGCCATCTTCCACTGCATAGTACACAAATCCTTACAGTGTTGGCGACAACATTTGTAGAGGCTTGGGGCATTGAGGTGGTGGACAACAAGGTTCTCTAACTAGTCATCGTTTGTTCAGGTTCTCTGGTGGCCATGCATTGGATGCTCTTATAAAAAAGTGCTTGTTATTGTATGATGGGTGATCACTAAATGTGAAAATTTTTGTTTGGAATTTGGGTTTTGGAGAAGAGAAAATTTTTTTTTTTGGAATTAATTAAAGGAGACTAAAGGACAGTAAAGGATCTATATATATGTATGTATGTATATTCTTTTTCTATTTCAAAACTTCTTTAACAGTAATGCTACATATTGTTTAAGTATGCATATTTATATTTGTAAAATATATACATATAAAGTATATTTAATAGAAGTGTAAGGTATTCTTGAATTTATTTTTTGATTTATCATAATTATATTATTTAAAAGAATTTTACTAAAATCCTCAAACGAAATAAAGATTCTGATTTAATATAAACTACTGATATACTATTGGCCTTCTTTTAAATATATGCAAATATTATTTCCTTAAAAATAATATTTTAATAAAGAATTTGATGTTTTTCTTAATACTCTAAATTCTTGAGTTTTAGAAAAATGAGATCATTAATTTTTTTTAGAGATAAAAGATAAAATTATTAAATATATTGGTAGTAAGCAACCACCAAAAAATGGTACATTGTTAAAGATCGTCTGAACCTAATAAATTAGTAAATCCTATATAAATGGTAAAACAACTAAAAGAAATTTTCTCAAAGTTCTATTGAAATGACTATAAAGTCCTAACTATCATTAAAAACTATCTCTGTTATATAGTATCTTATCACTCTTTAAAAAGAAATCTTTCTTTTAATGGGACAACTAATATTGAAGTAATATATCTTATGTGAGCATGGACACGAACCATAAAGAGAAGGCTTAATCCAAAGAAAAAGGAAGAAATAGGCCAAAAAGGAGATCTTATGGTCAGCCCTAAAGTTTCATATGTCTCCTCGTTAATTTGACCACAATCTCTTTTAATTAAAGGGAAAGACTATATTTATCTTAGTTAAGAAATTAGTTTTAATTTTTAATTTATTTTCATATGTCTCTCCTTTTAATTTGGGCACAATCTGTTTTAAATAAAAGGAAAAACTAAATCTATCTTACTTAGGAAATTAGTCTTTAATTTTTAATTTTTAATTTATTTCCTATGTAATTACAAATTAAATTAAGAGAATTTATTTTTTTTATTTACTTGGCTTAGCCTATAAATAGACCACTAAGTCTTCATTGTAACGGATTCAGAAATTATCTCAATAATATTAAGATTGTTTCTTTTCAAAAGAGGTTCTTCAACCATCTTGTTGAGTAAGGAGTAGATCTACTTATCAAAGTATGACCTTGTGGCGTTTTTTCCATTCTATTTCATTTCTAGTCACCTTAATTCCTATCATTCTTGATAGCAAGTTAAATAGGAACAATTTTTATAGGATCAATTCCTTTTATGTCTTTAAATGAAATTGTGTGAGTTCCTCATCACATTGGTTGATATTGGGTTCCGCATCATTTGGTATCAGAGCTTTACTTTTAAACTCTTACACTAGTTATTTATTTATTTATTTATTTTTCATCTACTAAAAAAAAAAAGATTATCTCATACATCGATGCAAATAAGACATAATTTCAATTGACACTTTCTTAGCTTGATAAAATCATTGTTGAATACCAAATGTTTTTTTTTAATCTACTTTTCTTTCAATTTTATTTCTTGTGCAAAAAAAAAAGAAGAGAAAAAAAAAAGAAAAGAAAAAAGAAGAAAAGAAGAGAGAAAAGAAGGGAAACAAAGGAAAGAAATCCCATCGGGAAAGTACTTACCTTTTTGGTACTCAACCATCCTTCTTTGAAACGGTGCAAGAACCACCTCTACATAAGGCAAAAACCCCTTTTATTTTAAAATTTTTTTACAACCACGTGCATTCACACTTATGTAATTCATTAAAGGCTACATTTTTTTTATGTAGAACATATCGTACATCGGGAATAGATTAGTAGGAATATCTTTTGGATTTTCCCTTGGGGCAATAATACCGAATCCCTACATCTTCTATAAACTATCAATTGTTTTACTCTCAATTTCTTTTATTCTTCTTACCTTTAGTTTCCTGATACATCTAAGCATCTAAATTGTATCTTAGAGCTTAGCATAATTGATAACACACTAACTCTTCCTCTATTTTTTACACTCTTGCTTCTAGTATTGGTGCGATATTTGTTCGATAGGACTCCTTGTGATATCTTAAAACAATACTTGAAAATACTTTGATTCAAGAGGATCTATCCAGCACTCAACTTGAGGATGGGAGATAGAAATTTAAAAGGCAAGAGTGTGTGAGATTATTGGAGGATAAAAACCGAGTGAAATAAGAGAGAACTAGTGAAAAATTTTTTTTTTTACTAAACCTTCTGCATGAAATTTTCTTAAAATGTCAAGTGACCATCAAAGCCCTGCCAACATAATGCTCCTTATGGAGGCTATGCATGTAGAATTAGGACATCTTAGTCAGAAGGTAGATAATTTAATTAGTGGTCGAAGTGAAGCATGACACAAGACACCTAATACAAGGTGGCCTAGAACTCAACATCCTGAAAATGAGGCCAAGTCCTATAATGATGAGGAGGAAGATAGGGTGGAGAGGATAAAAGAAAGGAGGGATAGTAATATTAGCTCCAAGATAAGAATACCAACTTTCAAGGGTAGAAATGATGTTGAAGCATACTTAGAGTGGGAGAGGAAGGTAGAACTAGTCTTTGATTGCCATAACTACCACGAAGAAAAGACGATCAAACTAGCAGCAGTAGAGTTCACTGACTACATTTTATTATGGTGGGATCAACTAATCCTCACTAGATGGTATAATGGAGAGCGACCAATATCCTCTTGGAGAGAGATGAAAGCAATCATGTGAAAAAGGTTTGTATCCTCTTACTACTATAGAGAGATACATCAAAAGTTATAGCGCTTAACGCAAAGGTCTATGTCCGTTGAGCACTATCACTAGGACATGGAGATGGCCATGATCATGGCCAATATAGAAGAAGATCCTAAAGCAACCATGGTGAGATTCCTTGGAGGTGAAGACATGGTAGAATTACAACACTATCTGGAGGTGAAGACATGGTGCACATGGCAATGAAAATCGAGAGATAACTCAAGTACAAAAGACAGGGCACATCATATGTCACCCCTACCTACAGCTTAAAATGGCCCAAGAAAGAAGAAAATAAGGGAACAAACGAGAAGAAAGAAAAGTCACCACTACTTGATACAAAAGGTATGACATACTCATCTCAAAAGCATAGTATAATTAAATGCTTTAGGTGTCTCAGAACCAAACATATCACTTCTCAATGACCAAATAAGAAGATCATGTTATTGAGAGATGATGGGGAAATTGATAGTGCTCGTGATTGCGAGAGACTAGAGGATGTTGAGGAAACTGTTGAATAACCAAATCATGGGGAAGCTTTGGTTATCCAGAGAGTTCTGAATGTCCAAGTCAAGTCAAAAGAAAGTAACTAGAGAGAGAATATGTTCCATACTCGTTGCATTATAAATAGGAAAGTATGTAGTCTTATTATAGATGGGGGCAGTTGCACCAATGTTGCTAGTACTATTCTTATTGATAAACTTGGGTTGACATGCATGCGCCATCCTCACCATTACAAGTTGTAATGGTTGATTGATTGTGGAGGGATGAAAGTGACTAAATAGGTATTAGTTTTCTTCTCTATTGGGTAAGATATTGATAAAATACGTTGTGATGTTGTGCTCATGCATGTTAGTCACATCCTACTTGGACCCTGCTAGTATGATAAGCGTGCAACTTATGATGGCTATAGGAATTTTACACTTGCACCGCTATCACCTAAGGAGGTATTCAAAGATTAGCAGCAACTCAAAAACTTTATAAATCCGAAGGAAATAAATGATTGAGCAACATGAAAAGAGAATGTTACTATATGGAACAAGAGCTAAGGAGACCATCTTTCAAGAAAAAATTATTAACTCACCTCAAACCTTCTTTGTTAAATAGTGTTGTTTTACAGGACATTTTATCAAAGAAAATAGGATTGGTGAAACCTCTGCATAAGAAGTGTCTGATCGAGGACGAATCATTCTTGAAGGGGGAGGGGATGATATGAGCATTGATGTGGACCCTAAAGAGAAGGCTCAATCCAATAAAAGATGAAGAACTAGGCCAAAAAGGAGATCTTATGGCCGACCCTAAATTTTCATTCGTCTCCCCATTAATTTGACCACAATCTCTTTTAATTAAAGGGGAAGACTAAGTTTAACTTAATTAAGAAATTAGCTCTTAATTTTTAATTTATTTATGTATGTCTCCCTTCTTAATTTGGCCACAATATCTTTTGATAAAAAGAAAAGACTAAATCTATCTTACTTAGGAAATTTGTCTTTAATTTTTAATTTTCAATTTATTTCTTATGTAATAGAAAATTGAATTAAGAGATTTTATTTTTATTTTTATTTACTTGGCTTATCCTATAAATAGGCCACCAAGTCTTCATTGTAAGGGATTCAGAAATTATCTCAATAATATTAAGAGTGTTTCTTTTCAAGAGAGGCTCTTCTACCATCTTGTTGAGTAAGGAGTGGATCTATTTATCAAGGTATGATCTTTTGGCATTTTTCTATTCTATTTATTTCATTTTCAGTGACCTTAGTTCCTATCATTCTTGATAATGGGTTAAGTAGGAAGGGTTTCTATAGGATCAATTCCTTTGATGCCATTAAATGAAATTATTTGAGTTTCTGATCACGTTGGTTGATCTTGGGTTTCACATCAATATGTCATTAGTATTGGATTCATTTATCATAGTTCGTTAAAAAAATAGTAAATGGACAATTATATGTTAAATTTAAATCAATAGATTATCAGTATTGTTAGGAGACTCACAAATAGATATCAAGCTTGTCAAACTTGTAATAATAATATGCAAAATTACGAGCAATTTTAAGAGCATTTTTTTTGGAAGTTAAAAGAACCGAATTCCCAAGTTAATTGTTTTCCTTAGAAAAAACTTCATATGTTTATTTTTTTCAGATCAAGATACCTAAGATTCCTTTCTTGAGCAGTGAAGGGGAATCCTAGTGGATCTATTTATCTTGCTTTAGTAAGACTTATGATTATTTATTTTTTTATTGCAAGTATTTATTTTGAATGTTAGACCAACCTCATAGATTTTAAATATTTAATTTAAAGAGATAAGGGATGTAATTTCTATTTTAAATTGTTGCGCGAGGTTATGTTGTTAGGTTCTTTCATCATTTTCTAGTGTGTATGTAATCAGGACTCCATATGAGAGTTTGGGTCATTACATCACAAATACTCTAGCATCACATTTACATAAACAAATAATATTGTTCACTGGTTTCATAACACTTGCACTTACACTTTCTGACAATGACTTGCACTTGTCATTGAATTACTTATCATTACATTTGTCAGTATTGTTTTCACTTTACATTATTCACTTATCACTTTTTAGTTGCACTTTCATTCTCAATTACATTTTTATTGATGTTTACAATTTTTATTTTTATTGTCTTTTAAGAGTTTCATTGTGTGATGCCATTTTCACCGGCATCAATGAGGGCACTAAGGATTCCCTCTACCACATGGATACATCACATATCACTTTTCACTTTTTATTTTCACTTTCACTTTTCACTTTCTCAATACACCCAAAAATGAAAAAATTATGCATTGGGTATCACTAATCACTTTCCACATACACCCAAATATGGAACAGTTATGTATGGGACTTCTCAGCCACGTCTAGCTGAAGCCATATTTGCAGGTAGGGTTCACCACACTTCACTTGCCAAAATGGCTACACCCTCCCCCCCCCTGTTGATACTGGTTAAAGATATTTCCTCGTCTTTTAAATATCCTTATGTCATTCTTTTACTAACCAAATCTATCACTAGATGACCTATTCATACATGCACCTACATCATATGTATTATACATAAATATGTCTACATAATAACCATAATATATACATCTTATATACACGGTCCTTGACTTAAATAAATATATATATACACACAACATATACAACATAGGTATACTTCATATTTCACAAGGCATATATGTATTCCATAGCATTCACATACAAGTTATTCACTCATATCACTAACAATATACATACATACGTCATACAACATACAATTAAATATATATATGCATTATGCACATATACAACTCAGTAACAAGATGGCACAAAATATATATATACACCCTAGTGACAGTATGCACAAATAAACGTAAATAATACATAACACCATATATATCTCCAATCATATGCAATTGCACACACACATGATGAGTTTGCAAAATCATGTTAGAAAACTTAAATAATTTAAAAGGTTTGTAAACAATTCATCTTAGCAGAAAACAAAGTTTTATACAAACATGGAGGCCTATGAATGAGACTAACCCAATCTCTTAACTGCAGTCAAATAAAAAAAAAATTCAGAATCCTTATTAGCTCAGATCTACGCTCTCCTCTAAATTCGACAATGTTTAGATAATTCCCTCGTTTACAAAGAGAAAATACATTGGTTAAATGATGAACACTTATGGAAATAATTAGAATACAAAAGCATATAAAAATTTTACCATAGACATGTGATCCCAGTCACAGGAATCGCCACATACCACCACACACATGTCCCTAGTTCACCATGCACTGTCGCTGGAGCATCGCCACTGGAGCGCCACCATCGGACCATCTCGCGCCACCATAAAATATCACAGAACGAGCTGCACACTCAAACCCAGGATAGATTGGATGAAATTGTTCTGAGGATGTAATTGGAAGTTTTAATAAATAAAAAAATATGGACCATAAGAACTCAATTGGAAAGTTGCTGAGAAATTTAAGGTTGTATAATCAACGACCATGATCTATTCCTCAAATTTTGACGATTTAGATTTAATTAGAGAGGCTATAAATATAACTAGGGTTTTTAAAAATTTTAGCAACAATAAAAAAATCCTAAGAGAATTAGGAGCTGTTGGCTAAGGAAGGATGGAGAGGCAGAGTAGTGGCGCAAACTCACTTTGGGTGGTGTATTGTCATCGATCCAAAGGTAAATTCTTCGCATTAAATGACTTCTATTAATTTTAATCTTAAACCCGAAGGTAGTTTGGTGTCCTACACTAAATTTTGAGGTAACATAAAGTTTATTAGCACATTTTATGTAGATAACCAATAAAAGAAAGATTCACCACACCACGATCGTCGTTCGTTCCAAAATCCAGGGAAAATAAAAGTAGTTTATTACACTAAATTCCCATATTTAAAATAATGTAGTGATTTGATTTTTTGACTGAATGAATATTATGGTATTGTGTAGAGATTAGTTATTTTAAGAATATTTGAGAATGAAGATGTTGAAAATTTTGGAAAGCATTATGTATATGATGGTGTAGTGTGATAAGTTTGAAATTTAGTGAAACAAGTAGCGATTGAGGTTTCCTAGATGTCTCAGGTGTCAAGAGGAAGAAGATTAGTTTTTTCTTGGGGTGGGTACCAGGTTGGGTTTACAAATTATTAGGCCTCGATTTGAAAGCTCTAGCAATTTGGGTCAGACCAAGCCCAGTAAGCCTCTAGGTTTGATTTTTTTAATAGAAAAAGGTAGTTGTAATAGAAACTTAAATACTGATTGGCCATACCTTAAATGGTCTATGAAGGAAAAGTTGGGCCAACTAAAAGAAAAAAAGGGAAATAAGAATAAAATGAGGTGTTACACATATTAAAATAAATTAAAACAAAAATAAATCAAAAGAATTAAAAATATTACCAAATGGGCTTAGCCTTAGTGGGCTTCTAGTTTTGTTGGAAGGGTATTCAGTTCTGATGATTAAGATGGGTTAGGGAGGAATATTTTATTGGACTTCTAGCCTAGAAAATAGATAAAGTAGGTTGAAGCTAATAATTATTTGCATCCAAAGAAACATCCAAATAGATCACCTACTCATATTGTGAATGAATAGTAACAGGTTGTGTAAACAAAAATAAATATCAAGGACCAAAAGTTTGAGAATTAGTTAAGTTAATTTAAGAAAGCTTTTATTAAATTCCTAAAATGTAAGTATTATTTATATGGTAGTATTGATAGCAATAAAAGCTATGACATTATAAAAAAATAATAAAATAATGAAAGTGCATTAAGAATTAGTGATTGAGACGCAATAATAAAGTCATTACGTCGTTGTAGAATGGGTATAAATAATTTAAGATTAATAGTGAATATTATCATGAGAAAATGTTGAATTGTTGGATGAGTATAAATTAGGGAGTGAATAAATAAATTCATGAAGTAAATAATTGAGTGTAATTATGTGATCAACCTTTTTAGATATCCTTTACAACTTCAATTATTTTTAGAGAGAATGAGTCTGATTATTTGGAATGAATAAATTAGACATTTAAAAATAAAGAAATAGGTCTCTTATGAGAATTAAATGAAATTACTAAAGTAAGGAGTTTAAAATTATAATTTATAATAAACTACCTTAGAGAATACATAAGGTAAGCAATAAGGATTTCTTATCGGGGTGATGTAAGTAAATGTCCAGTTCCAAATCGGTATTGAATGATCTGAACTCTATCTTATGGACTGCTTATTACTCCGTAACTATGACTGTAACTATGATTGTGTCCTTGGGGGACAATGTGAATTGTAACTATGACTATAACTATGACTATGCCCTTAGGAGACGACGTGAAATCATAACTATGACCGTAACTATGACTTGTGAAATCTATGATTTGGTCCATGTTGATAGTGCGAATAATCATCTCCTTTTATAACAGTGACTGAATGATATTATGTGATATGATAATGAGTCTATGAGCATATGTGATTGGTTATGTTGGTGAATAATAAAAATATGTTGTTATATGATTGTGTACATGAGATAGGATATTCTACGTGCTTAAGGAAAGATATTATATGTGTTGAATATATGCTTAAGAAAAGGTATTTATATGTGTGATACGTGTTTAAAGAAGGGTATTTTATGTGTGGATATATGTAATTAATACAAATACAATATTGTGGTTGTGAGATTGAGAATAAAGTAAAATTAATTTACAAGAATGTAGTTACGTTTTAATGGATACCTAATGGATGATTTGAAATATATGGGAAGAAAAGATATTTTATATGTGGATATGTGCAATAAAGTTATTATAATGCTATGCAATTGAGATTGAGAAATGATGGATATCTTTTGAATGAAATGATGTATATGAAAGTGAAAAACATATGATTAGTAAGATCAATGTAATTGTAGTAGGATGTGGAAATCAGATTGCTGTGAAGGGCGTGGTAAGCTAGAGGTAAAGGTAATGGTTTAGATCAATATATTATCTCTGACCTTTGGATTTGAGTCTTAAACGATTCTTACTGAGCAAGTGGTGGCGCACCCCTTTTTTATAAATTTCAGAATAGGGTGTGCAGGACCAAGCTAAAGAACCTTCAGAATAAGGAGATCTTACTTAAAAGGAATAAATGATGGAGAGGCACTTGTTTTTTTATGAATTTGATCTTTCAGATTTTTAAAGCATCATTTGATCTCTGAGCTTTCAATTATAGTAGGAAAAAATTTTAAATACCCTATAATATGTTATAGTTAAAGCATATTGGAATTAGTTGTGAGAATGACAATCCCTATAGAAAAATGTGAATGTTATTATGTACTTCGATATGCATGAATGAAAAGTAATAGCCATATTATTTATGAAATTTTGGGTTGTTACAGTTGGTATCAGAGCCTAAGTTCCTCAGAATATTCGGAAGACTAACCATAAAAATTGTCATCTTGTGATTGTAAGAAATAAGAAATGAGGCGAGGAAGGCCCCCACTATATAGATTGTCTTTTACAATCTAATGGAGAGATTCATTAATAGCCAACAGGAAAGAGTTGATGTAAGGGATCCTTTAGTGCCTCTTAGGGGTTATGCACCTAACCCTCCACCACCTCCACCTCCACTCCAACAGAATCCGATTCCTCCCCAGTGTGACTTGCTATGACCTGAGATGGATCTAAGTTACATCAAGAAGTACAAAAGGCCAAATCCTATTAACTTTATATGTGAATCAACAATGGAGGAGGTAAGAGATTGGCTAAAAGAGACTGAGAAGGCATTTGAGGTATTGGAAGTCGCTCTAGCACAAAAGGTTGTTCTTGTCTCCTATATGCTTGTGGTAGAAGCTCAGCATTAATGGGAGCTAAAATAGACCATTTTCTCTACTCCAATCAATTGGGAGGATTTTGTGGTAGCATGTAAAGCAGAATATATCCTGGAGCACATACACCCCAAAGAGAGTTGGAATTTATGCAATTTAGACAGGAGAATCATCAGTCACAGAATATACTCGCAAGTTCATAGAGCTGGGTCATTACACTCTGGGGGTTATGAGTGATGAGGGAAAGAGGGCTAAAATATTTTAGTGGGGTTTACGTACAGATATCAAACGTCAGTTGTATGTACTAGAACTTTGTACCTACAAGGAAGTGTTAACTAAAGCACAGTTGATTGGGAGTGAACTCTAGAGCTTCACATTAGTTGCAAGTAGTTCCATACCCTTAGTCCCACACTGTAGATCCACACCTGCAATATCATATCAATAGAGTAAAAGACTTAGGACTACACCATCAATAACACCCTAGAATTTGAATATGGGACAAGATCAGAATTGTCAACATTGTGGTAAGCATATGGGGACTAGACCTTGTTATCATCTTAACAATGCATGCCACAAGTGCAGTAGTACCCAACATATGGTTCGTAACTGCCCAAAGCTGTCACGACAAGCTAGATATATGGTTCTCGACTGCATATTTGCTATTTCCACATAAGAGGCCAAGGCAGCACCAGGGGTCATCCAAGGTATGTTTTCTATCTCTAAACATCCTACTATGGTTTTAATAGATTCTGGATCCATGCATTCATTCATATCACCCACATTTGCATCACGTATAAATGTCAATCCACCTGCACTGCATTATTAGTTAGCCATATCAACCCCGATACATGGGGTGCTATATATTGATGTGACATATAAGAACTGCATTGTAGAGATTGCTGGTAAGAAATTAACAGTAGACCTAATATTGTTAGATTTTGAGGATTTTTATGTAATTTTGGGAATGGACTTGTTAGGTGCCTATTATGTTATGATGGACTGTCACTAGAAAAGACTTATATTCTATATCCCTAATGAAGAGCCATTTTTTATTAATCTTCTCGTTATTTTAATCCATATATGTGGAAATAAACATCAATTAAATTAAATTTTACTTAAAAAAAACTGACTTGAGATCTTTTTTTGGGAATAGGCAAAATAACATAAGGGATTAATTTATCGAACATCTCTATAGCTTGAGAATTCCCAAATATTTTTCCTAAAGACCTACAAGGGTTGTTTGTAGATCGAGATGTTAAATTCGCGATTGACCTCCAACTAAAAACCTGTCCAATCTTAGTAGCCCCTTATCGAATGAGTCATTTTGAAATGAAAGAATTGGGAAAGCAAATTCAAGAATTGTTAGATAAGAGCTTCATCTGACATAGTGTATCACCTTGGGGTGCTGGGATCACCTTTGGAAAAATGAGAGTTGGAACAATGAGGTTGTGTATTGATTACAGGGAGCAGAATAAGGTTATAATGAAAAATAAATATCCCATTCCTAGAACCGATGATCTCTTTGATCAGTTTCAAGGTGCTAAGGTGTCTTAAAAAATTGACTTGCGTTCGGGATATCATCAATTGAAGGTCAAAGTTGAAGATATTTCAAAGATAGCTTTTTGAACAAGATATGGACATTTTGAATTTATGGTCATGCGTTTGGACTAACCAATGCACCTGTAATTTTCATGGATTTGATGAATAAAATCTTCAGACTATTTTTAGATCAGATTGTTATAATCTTCATTGATGATATTCTAATATACTCCAAGAGCTGGGAAGAGCATGATCAACATTTGACACAAGCCTTGCAGGTTCTTAGAGAGAAAAAATTGTATGTTAAGCTAAGTAAGTGCGAGTTTTGGATAGATGGGGTCACATTTTTTAGACATGTAATATCAGTTAATGAAGTATCAGTAGATCTATGTAAGATTGAAATGGTGCCGAATTAGGAACAACAACCTACTACAGTCAAGGAAGTTAGAGGATTCTTAAGACTAGCTAGATATTACCACAGGTCTATGAAAGGGTTCTCAAAAATTGTAGCTCCTCTATCACGACTCACGAAGAAGGATGTCAAGTTTGAATGGGATGAAGCATATGAGAGGGGCTTTACAGAGCTTGAGAAACTATTGAATACCACACTTGTATTGACTTTACCGAATAGGACTGGGGGATACATAGTGTACAGTGAAGCTTCATATCAAGGATTGGATTGTGTGCTAATGCAGCATAGACAAGTTATAGCCTACAGATCCAGACAATTGAAAACTCATGAACGAAACTATTCCACCCATGACTTGGAGCTTGTTGCTATCATCACCGCCTTGAAGATTTGACGTCGTTATTTATATGGGGAGACTTTTGAGATGTATACTGATTATAAAAGTTTGAAGTACATCGTTACCTAGAGAGATCTCAACATGCACTAGAGGTGTTAGATGGAGCTCCTAAAGGATTATGATTGCAAGATATTGTACCACCCAGGTAAGGGTAATGTAGTGGTTGATGCCCTTAATAGAAAAAATACATCCATGTTAGCTCATATAATGATTTCAAAGTGGCAAATGGCAAAAGCCATGTAGGGTTTACAATTCCAAGACAAAAAAAGTATTACATATATAGAAAAATTGATAATCTAACCTAAGTTAATTCAAAGAATTAAAGAGGCTCAGTTGACCGATTCAACTCTAATAGCCATCAGAAAGGACACATAACAAGGTTTAAAGCTAGAATTTAGAGTCTTAAATGATGGTTTGCTCAGGTTCCAAGACAAGTTTTTTATTCCTAATGTTGAAGAACTAAAGAGAGATATTTTAGGTGATGCTCACAATTCTAAGTTCACTATTCACTCGGGTAACATAAAGATTTATCAAAGCTTGAGTCCTTAGTTTTGGTGGAGTGGTATGAAGAATGATATAGCTACTTTTGTCTCAAAATGTCTCACCTGTCAGCAAGTTAAGGCAAAACACTAGAGACCAAGTGGATTATTATAACCACTATCAATACCAGAATGGAAATGGTAAAATATTACAATGGACTTTGTGATGGGTTTGCCCAGGGCCCGTGTTGGTCACGACACTATTTGGGTGATTGTGGACTGACTTACTAAATCAACACATTTCTTAGCTATAAAGATGATAGATCCCTTAGATAAGTTGGCCAGGACATACATCAAAGAGAGTTAGATTGCATTAGATTTCGGTGTTAGTAATATCAGACATAGATCCCAAGTTCACTTATAGGTTTTAGGAAAGCTTTTAGCAAGCAATGGAAACCCAGCTATCCTTTAGTACATCGTTTCATCCTCAGACTGAAGGCCAATATGAGCGAACCATTCATACACTTAAGGATTTGCTCAGAGCATGTGTTTTTTATATTGGAGATCATTGGGACGATCACTTGTAACTAATAGAATTTTCTTACAATAACAGTTATCATGCTAGCATTGACATGACACCTTATAAAGCATTGTATGGTCAACCTTATAGGTCCCCGATCTATTGGGAAGAAGTAGGGGAGAGAAAATTAATTGGTCCTAATTTCATGGACGAGACTATGGAAAATATTGTCAAAATCAAGAATATCCAAATACCTCAGAGTAGAGAAAAGAGTTCTGCAAACATTTGAAGAAGGGACCTGGACTTTGAAGTAGGTAGTCATGTATTCCTTAGGGTTACTCCTCTAAAGGGTTTTACCAGATTTGAAAAGAGATGAAAGTTAAATCCCCACTTCATCGGACCTTATAAAATTTTGCAAAGATTTAGAGCATTTGCTTACAAGTTAGCATTGCCACCGGAATTATCTCGAGTTCACAATGTCTTTCATGTATCAGTGTTATGCAAGTATAACCCTGATCCTTCACATGTTCTATCCTACAAGCCTCACTCACTTCAATAAGACTTATCTTATGAGGAGGTGCTCATTTGTATTAGAGAGCCTCAAGAGAGAATGCTTCACAGAAGAACTATTTCCTTTGTCAAGGTATATGGCAGAATTACTCATAGTTCGAAGCTACTTGGGAGCTAGAATCAGATTTTAAAGCCATGTATCCTAAGTTGTTTGGTGTACTATAGAAATTTGGAGGACCAAATTTTTGTAAAGGAGGCAGAATTATAATGACCAAAAAAAATTATTAAATAAATAAATTTGAATTTTGGAAAGTTGCTGATAAATTTAAAGTTATATAATCAACGACCATGGTCTATTCCTCAAATTTTGACGATTTGAATTTAATTAGAGAGGCTATAAATATAACAAAGGTTTCTCAAAATTATGCAACAAAAAAAAACCCTAAGAGACTTAAGAGTTGACGGCCAAGGAAGGAAGGAAAGGGGGGGGGGGGGGTAGTCGCACAAGCTCACTTTGGGCGGCGTATCGACATCGATCTAAAGGTAAATTCTTTGCCTTAGAAATGACTTCTATTAATTTTAATCTTAAACTCAAAGGTAGTTCGGTGTCCTAGGCTAAATGCGGAGGTAACATAAAGTTTGTCAACTCATTTTGTACAAATAATCGATAAAAGAAAGATTCATTGCACCACTATCATCGTTCATCCCAAAATCTTGGGAAAAGTAAGAGTAGTTTATTAATTTTAATCCATAAATTTGAAATATTGTAGTGATTTGATTTTTTGATTGAACAAATATTATGGTATTGTGTAGAGATTAGTTATTTTAAGAACATTTGAGAATGAAGATATTGAAAAAATTTGAAAGCATTATATATATGACGATGTAGTGTGATAAGTTTGAAATCTGGTGAAACAAGGAGCGATTGAGGTTTCTTGGATGCCCCAGGTGTCGAGAGGAAAAAGATGAGTTTTTTTTGGGGCGGGTAGCAGGTTGGGTTTATAACTCAATAGGCCCGGATGTGAAAGCTCCAGCAATTTAGGTCAGACTAAACCCAGTAAGCCTTTGGGTTTGATTTTTTTTTTTTAAAAAAGGTAGTTGTAATAGAAACTTAAATACTAATTAGGTATACCTTAAATAGGCTAGGAAAGAAGAGTTGGGCAAACTAGAAGAAAAAGAAGGGAAATAAGAATGAAATGAGGTGTTACACATATTAAAATAAATTAAAATAGAAATAAATCAGAAGAATTAAAAATATTACCAAATGGGCTAAGTTTTAGTGGGCTTCTGGTTTAGTTGGAATGATATTCAGCTTTGATGATTAAGATGGATTGGGAAGGAATATTTTATTGGACTTGTAGCCTAGAAAATAGATAAAGCAAGTTGACGCTAATAATTATTTACATCCAAAGAAACATCAAAACAGATTACCTACTTATATTGTGAATAAATAGTAATGGGTTGTGTAAACAAAAATAAATATGAACAATAATGGGTTGTGTAAAGAAAAATAAATATCAGGGACCAAAAGTCTAGAGAGTTAGTTAAGTTCATTTAAGAAAGCTTTTATTAAATTCTTGAAATGGTAAGTATTATTTATATGGTAGTATTGATAGCAAGAAAAGCTATGACAATATTAAAAAAATAAAAAATAATAAAATAAAGAAAGTGAATTAAGAATTAGTGATTAAGAAGCAATAATAAAGTATTTAACTCATTATATAATCGGTATAAATAATTTAAGATTAACAGCGAATATTATCATGAGGAAATGTCGAAGTGCTGTACGAGTATAAATTAGGAAATGAATAAATAATTTCATGAAGTAAATAATTAAGTGTAATTATGTGATCAACTTTTTTGGATATCTTTGACAACTTAAATTATCTTGAGAGAGAATGAGTTTGATGATTTGGAATGAATAAAATAGACATTTGGAAATAAAGAAATAGGTCTCTTACGAGAATTAAATAAAATTACTAAAGTAAGGAGTTTAAAATTATATTTTATAATAAACCGTCTTAGAGAATACACAAGGTAAATAGTAAGGATTTCTTTTCGGGGTGATGTTAGTAAATATGCAATTACGGATTGGTATGGAATGATCATAAAGTCTATCTCATGGATTTTTTATTGCTCCGTAACTATGATTGTAACTATTATTGTGTCCCTGGGGAATGATGTGAACTGTAACTATGACTGTTTCCCCAAAGGACGATGTGAAATCGTAACTATGACTTGTGGAAGCTCTGATTTGGTCCATGTTGATAGTGCGAATTAGAATTTCCTTCCGTGATTGTAACTGAACGATATTATGTGATATGATAATGAGTCTATGTGCATATGTTATTGATTATTTTTGGGAATAATGAAAATATGTTGTTATGTGAATATCTACATGAGATAGGATATTCTATGTGCTTAAGGAAATATGTTATATGTGTGAATATGTGTTAAAGAAAAGATATTTATATGTGTGATATGTGTTTTAGAAATGATTTTTTATGTGTTGATATATGTAATTAATGTGAATACGATATTAGGTTTGTAAGATGCTTAATAGTTGATACCTTATGGATGGTTTGAAATATATGGGAAGGAAATATACTTTATATGTAGATATGTACAATCAAAGTGATTATAACATTGTGCAATTAAGATTGAGAAATTATAGATATCCTTTGAATGAGATAATGTATATATAAGTGAAAAACATATGATTAGTAAGATCAATGTAACTGTAATAGGATGTGGAAATCAGATGAATGTGAAGGGTGTGGTAAGCTAGAGGTAAAGGTAATGGTTCAAATCAGTATATTATCTGCGATCTCTGAATTGGAGTCTTAAACTTTTCTTACTGAGCAAGTGATGGCTCACCCCTTTTTTTTATAAGTTTTAGAATAGTGAGTGCAGGACCAAGCCGAAGAACCATTAGAACAAGGAGATCTTGCTTAAAAGTGTCATTTGTTTTTTTTTTTATGAATTTGATCTTTCGAATTTTTAAAGTGTCATTTGATCTCTTAGCTTTCAAGTATAGTAGGAAAAAGTTTTAAAT
The DNA here is from genome assembly GCF_054855325.1 of Carica papaya. Classification (NCBI taxonomy): domain Eukaryota; kingdom Viridiplantae; phylum Streptophyta; class Magnoliopsida; order Brassicales; family Caricaceae; genus Carica; species Carica papaya. The sequence goes on from NC_142317.1 coordinate 28,389,296, forward strand.
AACCTATAATATGTTCAATTGAAGCATGTTGGAATTAGTTGTGAGAATGACAATTTTATAGAAAAATATGAATGTTATTACTTACTTCGATATGCATGAATGAAAAATAACAACCATATTACTTATGAAATTTTGGGTTGTTACAATTAATGAAAATAAATATCTTTTAACATCATACATCGTCTAATATAAAAAATATAAGTCTATAATGAAAACATTTTAAATTGTAAAGTAAAGGTTTATATGGTCACAACATTTAGCACCTTTTGAGCCCTTTAAATTATTATATACTCGTATAAACTTTACTTTGTAATATTAACTTAACTTATTATTGATCTTCTAAGTTTAATTGATGTGATACATCTGTAAGTTTTTTGAGTTAGCTTTAACTTATACAAACCTTGTACGAAATTTTAAAAGATAATTATATATAAAAGAAATTATTCCAAAACATGGTCTATTAGAGCTTAAAAATGAAAAATTCATCATCCTTGGAAGCTTTTTTATTCAAATAATCAATTTATTCTCTCTTCCTCTTAGCTCACAGTCAACATTTTTTTTGCTCACATTATATTGTCTTTTCATTTTCACCTTAATTTTTAGCCTTAAAACTAATTTTTAGCCTCACTTTTTTACTTACATTATGTATAAATGGATGTATATAAATATATATATATAAGATGGAATTATCAATTAATATTAACTAGATGGGATTGGTTGCATAGAGATGCAATTAGCAATTCAATGTGTATTATTCCAAAACATTAAGTCTTATGAAAAAATAAACTGATACTAAGATACTGATTACTTTTATAACTTTGTGAGTTAGTTTACTTGTTTGAGTATCTATCATTTATCACATGACTTTTATAGGTAGAAGGAATACCTACAAGATCTCCTATTTGTATAGAAGTAAAAAATTATTAAATTTTTCATTTGTCCCATGATTTTTATGGGCAGAAGGAATACTTACAAGATCTCCCGAGGCTCATTGGTGAAAAATAGTAGTTCCATTGGGGCAAGTTCATTACCTGTAATGGTGTAAAAAGGACCGATACTTCTGCCCTCGTACTATTAGGGATTACAGACTTTACCATGATGCTTTGGCTAATAAAATGTGGAGGTGCCCCGACTGGCCCCATGAGAGGTAAATCTTTATCATTATTTTGGTTGTATATGTATATATTTATGTGCAAATCCTCTACATGTTATGCAGAGTAATGTCTATATATGTGTTTTTAAAAGATAAACTGTGATTGTGATGAAGAAAGGGCCAGTTGTAAAATTTGCAAAGGATGTACAAGAGATTGAAAATGCAAAATGCACTTATTGTGTCTACTTTAGCTACTATAAGTGTCACTTTAGAGACTGTCAGTGTCGCACCTGCATTTATTATATGCAGAATGCACAACCCTCATCTCCCATAATCGTCACTTTGGCATAATGATTACATAGATTGGAAGTTTTATCTTTCAGACGTTATGTTGACTATAATTACAATCCAGACTGCATGATCATGTTTTGTTATTAACAGCTTGAGATTGATCACCACTTTTAATTAGAATCTAGATGCACATGCCATCTTCCACCGTGTAGTATACAAATCCTTATAGTGTTGGCGATAGCATCTGCAAAGGCTCTGGGGGTAGAGGTGGTGGACAACAAGGTTGTCTACTACTCGTCGTTTGTTTAGGTTCTGTTGTGGCCATGCATTGGATGCTCTTATCAAAAGTGCTTGTTGTTGTATGATGGGTGATGATTAGACGTGAAAATTTGTATTTGAAATTTTGGATTTGGAGAAGAGAAAGAAAACTCTTTGGAATTAATTAAATGAGAACTAAAGGATAGTAAAGGATCTCTTTTTCTATTTCAAAAATTCTTTAAAAGTAATGCTACATATTATTTAAGTAGGCGTATTTATATTTATAAAATATATACATATAAAGTATATTTAAAAGAAGTGTGAGATATTCTTGAATTTATTTTTTGATTTATCATACCTATTATTTACAAATTTTTTACTAAAATCATTAAATGAAATAAAGAATCTGATTTAATATAAACTAGTGATATGCTATTGACTTTCTTTTAAATATGTGCATATATTATTTCCTTAAAAATAATAGTTTAATAAAGAATTTGATATTTTTTCTGATACTCTAAATTCTTGAGTTTTAGAAAAATGAGATCATTAATTTTTTTAAGAGATAAATATAAAATTATTAAATAAATTTGTAGTAAACAACTACCAAAAAATGGTACATTGTCAAAGATCATCTCAGCCTAAAAAATTAGTAAATCCTATATAAATGGTAAAACAAATAGAAGAAATGACTGTAAATTCTTAACTATCACTAAAAATTATCTCTATTATATAGTATGTTATCACTCTTTAAAAAGAAATCTTTCTTTTAATGGGACAACTACTATTGAAGTAATATATCTCATTAGTATTGGATTCATTTATCATAGTTCGTTAAAAAAAATAGTAAATGGACAATTATATATTAAATTTAAATCAATAGATGATCAATATTGTTAGGAGTCTCATAAACAGATATTCGAGCTTGTCAAACTTGTAATAATAATAGCATTATGATAAACTTTAAGAGCATTTTTCTTAGAAGTTACAAAAACCAAACTCCCAAGTTGATTGTTTTCCTTATAAAAAACTTCACCAGCTCTATTTTATTCTCATCAAACTTGTAACCTGATATCATGTTAAACTTAATCTTGTATGGATTAGGAACAGACATATCAAGTTCATTCTTCTAATGAAGCTCCTAGTGAGAGGTGTGAAGGAAATTGAAGCCATTTAACTGCTATAATAATTTTAAATTTATCCATATAGTTAGTAATTTATCATAAAGAAAATTATCCAAGCAAAACACATCTACAATAGAAAAAGGTGTGGTATAGATGGCACAAGGGAAGCCTTACCAAGTGGAAACAAGTGCAACATGGTATTGAGTCCCATAAGATTTTGCTAGTATAGATCATCTCTAAAGTTTTTTCCTTTAAACCTTAGGACCTAAGATTTAGACTATAGAAAATATTAACATTGAACATCTAAATTTTGTATTTTTGCCTGAAGATTAAGAAGAATGAAAAGAAACTTGTTTTTTTTTTTCTTCGAATGAATTGAGATTACATGCTTACCTTTGAGCTTAATCTATAATAAATAACTTGAGAGGTTGTGTAGACTTTGGAAAACAAACTTTTCGCTATACTTCTTTGTTGCATCAGTCAAGAAGACTGAGTTTAATTAAAGAATGATTGAATTGTGATGGGAGGATAAATGACATACGGTTGAGTATTTCATATAGGCCGTGAAAATGTAGTTTTTATTACACTATAACTTATAAAATCTTTGAACTTAATGAAGAATCTATGACTATTTGTAAAGTGGTTTCATTTTTTAAAATTTTGAACTTAAATGAAGATTCCATCACTATTTGAGATGCGATTTTATTATATTATGTGATATCTTAATATATATAAAATAATTAAAAACATTGATTTTATTAATTTTATGGTTGCCAACTGTATTAAAATTAACTTCTGAATTTTAATCCATGCGCTAAAGAACTTATTTTTCATTTAGAAGTTAAAACAAGCAATTCTATTGAGATAATGATAGAAGTTTATCACCACGCATAAGATAAAAAGCCACGTTACACCAAAATGTTGAATGTACTTTACAATAATGTGATTAGTTATTTTAATATAATATCTCTACTTTAAATTATGTATTTATATACCAATATATAAAGATTGGTTAGTATTTAACCTTAAAAACATGATCTAATTGTTAATAAAAATTGTAAAATACCCTTTAACATCATTTTCATAGTATAGTGTAATATAAAAATATAAGTCGATAATGATAACAATATAAAATACATAGAGAAGGTAACAATGGAATCTGGATGCACGTGCCATCTTCCACCGAGTAGTTACAAATCCCTACAGCTCTAGCAGCAACATCTGCAGAGGCTCTGGGCGTGGAGGTGGTGGACGATAAGATGCTCTAACAAGTCGCCATTTGTTCAGGTTCTATGGTGACCATGCATTGGAAGCTCTTATCAAAACTGCTTGTTGTTGTATGATGGGTGATGATTTGACTTGAAAATTTGTGTTTGGAATTTGGGTTTTAGAGAAAAAAAAGAAAACTCTTTGAAATTAATGACAAGAACAAAAGGACAATAAAGGATATATATGTATATACTTTGTCTATATCAAAAATTCTATAATAATAATGCTACATATTGTTTAAGTAAGCATGTTTTTATTTGTAAAATATGTACATATCAAATATATTTAAAAAAAGTGTGAGGTATCCTTGAATTTATTTTTTAATTTATCATAATCCTATTATTTAAGAGAATTTTACTTAAATCCCTAAATGAAATAAAGAATAAGATTTAGTAGAAACTAATGATATGCTATTGGCTTTCTTTTAAATACGTGCAGGTATTATTTCCTGAAAAATAATGGTTTATTAAAGAATTGGATGTTTTTCCTAATACTCAAAATCCTTGGGTTCTAGAAAAATGAGATACTTAAATTTTTTTTTAGAGATAAAATATAAAATTATTAAATAGATTAGTAGTAAGCCACCATCAAAGAATGGTGCATGGTCAAAGATTCTCATAGCTTAAAAGATTTATATTGTAACGGCCCCGGAAATATTAAAATGAAATGAGTATTTAAATAATATCAAATGCGGAAGCGAGATCAAAATTTCAGTTAACATCCCTTACACGAAAAAACTAAAAACGTACTTAAAATATAAAAGATTAAACTAACTAAGAGAGAAACTCGAAAATAAAACTATGAGTATGACTACAGAGTCTCTAGGCATCCCCTTCGTCGTCCTCCTGCGGAACGGGCTCGGGAACCATGTCTTCCTGATCTGAAATGGTTAAATAAGGAGTGAGCTACACTAGCCCAGTAAGAACATCACGATATCTCACCGTCACGGAGGTAAAGGTAGGTAGAAAAACACAAAAGACCAATGGAGCATAATTTACAACAAACTCGTTTATTAACATGAAAACCTTTACCCTCCACTTACCTCGGTGGAATTTATGAAAACAATATAAGAAAAACAATAACATTATCATAATCATTGAATAATATAAGCTGTAAAACATAACACTTATCACGCCCCTTAAAATTTCAATCATTGTACAACATATCTTTTTCTCATTTACCAGCCTACTAGTATCCGTGGGGGTCCATAGGGGTTCCGCTACCCGTTAACCTTTAACATTTATAATCAGTTTCCAGGGCCGTCCCCATACCCCGTCCGGTATGGGCGCCAAAACCATGAACCTCAATACCCCGTCCGGTATGAGGGTGAAACGGGCCGTCCCCATACCCCGTCCGGTATGGGCGCCAAAATCATAAACCTCAATACCCCGTCCGGTATGAGGGTGAAACGGGCCGTCCCCATACCCCGTCCGGTATGGGCGCCAAAACCATAAGATCTCCATACCCCGTCCGGCATGTGAGACCACAATCCCGGTAGGGTTCCCTACGGACCTGGTCCGTCCACCATCTCCCAGGATATCTAGTCAGGCTGACCCCCATAATACAATTATCAGTCTACACAATCTTTCATTTTCCTTTTCCTCAGTCAGCATCATCAATTCACATACAAACAAGCAAAACAGTAATTCATGCCGAACAGACAACATACAGTATCAGTTTTTCAGTCATTCAACCCATGATTAATAAAAACGTAGTATATGCACACAAATCTGTAAAATGAACACATCAAACCTCATTTTGCATTTAAAGCTGTAAACAGGCCAAATAACAGTAAATCACCAATCACACTAGACTCGGGCTCCATTAGCCACCTTAAGCAATTTCACACATTCGTTAATTCAAGAAATACCGTTTTATCATTTTGAACTTTAATACCGTGATAGGAAATAGAGTGAGGGGTCCTTACTTGTTTTCGGGATCCGAATACGATTCACAGTGCGCCTGCAGGCCGTCCCTAATTTTCCTTGAATTTTTCCCGGGGAACTGAAACACACTAACAGTACCTGCACGTGTTCCAAAAAAAAACCCAAATTAGGCACAGGGCCTCTTTCGGCCCAAATCGCAACTCCGGCACGGCGGCTCCGCCGTGCTCCGGCGACGGCGCCGCCGCTGGCGGCGGCGAGTCGCCTCGGGTTGGCTGTTTTCGGCCGTTTTCGGCCGAATTCGGCCACACTCGCATTGGTCTTTGTCAGAAAACAACCCTAGGGCCCTCGGGGGGCCAAAAAATCACGGAAAAACAGAGCTTACCGGCGGTGGCGCTCTCGGGTACGGCGGCTCTCCGGCGAGGTTCGTGTTTTGGTGATTCGGCTTCGGTCAACCTGTAGAGAAAAGAATGGTGATCACGGTGATATAAAAATTGCATCGAACGGAGGCCGGGAAGGACCTCGTCGGAGGCAAAAACCGAGAGGGGGCGCGGCGGTGCCGCTGAGTTTCGGCCGCGTATTCCGGCCGTTTGGCCAGGATTTCTGCCTTGATTTGGCCATAGGAGGAATCAGCGGGGAAAAACGAGTCGGGGTATGAAATTTACCTCGATCGGCGGTCGGAAATTTCCCCGGTGCGGCGGCGGGTGGCGGCGGTCGGCCTCTGGTTCGTCTTCTCCAGCGAGCGGCGGGCGGCTAGGGTTTGTGGTCTGGTGTGGGGGTTCTATTTATAACCCCTTGCCTTTTGATCACAGCCGTTCATTTCGTTTTAATCTGGGCCGTTCGTTTTTGATTGAATTATGGCCGTCCGTGCGATTGAATCTGGGCCGTCCGATCGCGCGATTGATCTGGGCCGTCGGATCGCACCCACGCGGATCGCCAACGTGGCTCCTTTCGGAGTGACACGGTCTTGCCACGTGGCAGGCCCCGGTTGGCCGGGACTGCTGACCGGGCCTGCTGACGTGGCTGCTGACGTGGCCCCCCTTTTTTTATTTTTATTTTTTATTTTTTTTATTTTTTTTATTTTTTATTTTTTTTTTCCTCCTTTCCGGGTGCTACATATATATCCTATATAAATGGTAAAACAAGTAGAAGAAATTTTCTCAAACTTCTATTGAAGTGACTATATAGTCTTTACTATCACTAAAAACTATCTTTGTTATATATCTTATCACTCTTTAAAAAAATCTTTCTTTTAATAGGATGACTAATATTAAAGTAATATATCTCATTAGTAATTCAATCTAATATGCTTAAACTAAGCGTATTAGATTTATTTATCATAATTTGTTAAAAAAATAGTAAACTAACAATTATATGTCAAATTTAAATCAATAGATGATTAGTATTGCTGAAAGGCTCATAAACAGATATCCGAACATGTTTTGATGCTCTCGAGGAATAGAAAAACTTGCAATAATAATATGCAACAATATAAGCAATTTTAAAAGCATTTTTTTTAGGAGTTACAAGAACCAAATTTTCAAGTTGGTTGTTTTCCTTAGAAAAAAACTTCACTAGCTCTATTTCATGTTCATCATAGTTGTAATATGATATTTTGTTAGACTTAATCTTGTTTGGATTAGGAACAAACATATAAAGTTTGTTTTTCTAGTGAAACTCCTAGTAAGACGTGTGAAGGAAATTAAAGTCATTCAGCAGCAGTAATAATTTTAATTTTATCTATATAGTTAGTAATTTATCATAAAGAAAATCATCAAAGAAAAACACATCTACAATGGAAAATGATGTTGGTATGGATGGCAAAAGTGAAGCCTTATCGAGTGGAAATAAGTGCAACATAGTCTTGGGTCCCATAAGATTTTGCTGGTGCAGATCTTCTCCAAAGCTACGTTCTTTAAAACTTATAACCTAAGATTAAGACTGCAGAAAATATTAACATCGAATATCTAGAATTTTTATTTTTGCCTGAAGATTAAGAAGAATGGAAATAAACTTGTTTGTTTTTTCTTTCTTCGAATGAATAGAGGTTAAGTGCGTACCCTTAAGTTTAATCTATATTAAATTACTTGAGCGGTTATGTAGGATTTAGAAAACCAACTTTTTGCTATACTTCTTTTTGCATCAGTTAAGAAGATTGAGTTTAATTAAAGAACAAATTAATTATGATGGGAGGATAAATGACATATGGTTGAGTTTTTTATATAGGCCATGAAAAATGTAAATTTTATTGCATTATAACTTATAAAATCTTTGAACTTAAATGAAGAATCTATGTTTATTTGGAGTGGTTTCATTTTTTGAAATTTTGAACTTTAATGAAGAATCTATCTCTATTTAAGATGCAATTTTATTATATTTATGTGATATCTTACTTAATTTATATAAAATAATTAAAGACATTGATATGATTAATTATGTGGATGTTAACTGTATTAAAATTAACGTTTGAATTTTAATCCATATGCTAAAGAACTTATTCATTATTTATTTTTTTTAAAGTTAAAAAAGAAAATTCTATTAAGATAATGATAGAAGTTTATAACCACGCATAAAGTAAAAAGCCACGTTACACTAAAACGTCGATTGTACGTTACAATAATGTGATTAGTTATTTTAATACAATATCTCTACTTTAAATGATGTATTTATATACCAATATATAAAAATTGATTAGTAGTTAACCTTAGAAACATGATCTAATTGTTAATGAAAATTTTGAAATACCCTTCAATGACCTTCTTAAAGTATAGTGTAATATAAAAACATAAGTTGATAATGATAACAATCTAAAATATATAGAGAAGGTAACCAACTAATTATTGAACAATTATAATGTGAGAAGAGAATAAATGTGTAGGGTTAATTATTTTGTGCTGGATGTGAAAAACATAAGTCTTATTTTATATTATAATTTTTGTAACAGCCTGAAAATCAAACTCTGAATTTTATTTGCGAAATTCAAGAGGAAATTAAAAAAATATATAAAATAATTAAATATAAAAAGAATTTATTTGGGAATTAGAACGTTATTTAAAAAATTAAAATAAATTCGAAAAATATTTTAAAATATAGATATTAAAGCTTATAATTAGTAAAATAAATTAATTTAAAAAAATAATAACTAGAGAATATTGAAATCAATAAAGTAATAAAATTAAATTAGAAAGAAAGTTAGAAAATAAATTAATTAAAAAATATTAAATTTTGTAAATTAATTAAACTAAATATTGTAAAATAAATATAAAAACAAAAAATAAAGAAAAAAATAAATTAGAATTAAAATTTCACAATAATGGAAAGGACTAATCAAATAAGAGAAGGTGCATGTGAGATTGAAACATGGGAAAAAAATTAGGAAATAAGATAGGGGTGGCCATATGACCACCATGCACATGGATGGGAAGATTCCCTCCCACTCCTAGGTTTCCACATCATCTAATTCACCCACCTCATCCTCCTTATCCCTGCCCCCATCATATAAATACCAAACAAAATATATTTCCTCTCTTTCAATCCACCAAATAAAAGAAACAAAAAAGAGAAGAAAAGAAGAATAGGGAGGAGAGGGAGATGAGAGAGGGGAAGAAGAGAAAGAGAGAGCATGGGGACGATTGGCACAGTGAAGGGAAGAAAATAAATTTGAGAGGGGACACTGCAGGTGGCCTAACCACTGTGTGATCGCCTCTCACACGTAAATTCTTCTTTCGAACGTCCAAATGTAATTTTTTTTTCTTCTTCTTTCGTGATTCTCTTCCTAAATAGTTTAGAGTGACATGCATGATATTTAAAATAAATAAATTTAGATTTACTTAATTTTAAATAAAAATTTAAACTTAAATAAAGAGATGGTGAGGGTTCAGTGTAGTAAGAGGGTGATTAAAATTAAGTTATATCCATATATATGTATACATATTTATCTAGGATATATATGGTGTGTATATATGTATATATATTATGAATATAAGGTACACATATAAAAACTATAGTGAATATGTGAAAATATATTTATTTGCATGAATTTGATGTAAAATGTATGAAGGGAAAAAATATATATACATAGATACACTATGTATGTATAATTTCATGCATGTATATATAAATATATAGATATGTACATATAACTATGTACAAATAAATGCATGTATGGATATATATGATTAAAATAATATTTTATATGCATGTATAATCCTCATTTTTAATAAGTATTTATATATGTAAACACTAATGCACAAAGGTATATATATATTTTTAAATAACAATAATAAAATTTATAATTATAGTCATAAAATTTACAATATGATGTAAGTTATAAGATTAGAAAAATATGATAAATGAGTAAATTTAGATTAAAAAATGTGTGTACTATAAATATGTATATAATTATGCATTGTGTATTTGTGTTTAATATAATAATATATGTAGGTATACTTTATACATATAGAAATGGGTTTTAATAAAGATAAGTATGATTAACACAATATATATATGTCATAAATATAAATGATATTGAAGGAAGATTCTTTTTATATAAGTAATGTTATAAGTTTTATAATTATAATTATATAATTGTATCTTATAATATAATTTTTTTTAAAACCAAATATTATGATATATATATATAAATATGTACATAATAAATGAGTATGTATTGTGTGTATATAAATATATAGACATATGTATGTGTGTGTGTGTATATATGGGAGAAGAATAAATAAATTAAAATTTAACTAAGAATTAGGTAATTATGATAGTTAAGAGAGTTGAATTTGATTGAATACGAAATTAAAGAGAATTTAATTTGATTGAATAAATAATTAATAAGAATTAAATTTGATTGGATAAGTAATTGATAAGTAGATTAATTTAGCCATAATCTATAATACTTAGAGGTAAAGGTAATTGAAAATACTAAAAGGAATAAATTTTGGAAATCATTTTGATTTAATAAATATGTAAACAAATTAATAAATTTTTTTTTGAATTGAATAGATGATATAAGAAAATAATTTAAGAAAATAAAAAAAGAATATTTGTAATGATTTCTTTTAGAATTGAATGAATAATAGATAAAATAAATTAAAAAGAAATTGTTAATTAATTAAAGCAAGATTAATATAAAATGATAAGAAAGTATTATTTATGAAATTATGTAATTAATCAAATAGACAAAACAAAGAAATGTTAAATTGAATGATTGCCTTAGTAACTCGAATAGTTGTACAAACAAGGTAGGCATTCAATATGATTGCATGAAACTCTTGGGTTCACCGTTGACCCGAGAAGCTTTAGTTGCTGTGCAGGTTTCTACTAATATTTGGATGGTGTTTGGAACTCAAATCGAAATCCTTTAACTTCAAAGTTTGTAACTATATCTAGTAGTTATCCTGAAGCCATATTCGCATGTTTTCAAAAATATTTTCAAATAAAAACCTAATTAAGTTTTGAGTAAGATTTATAAAATTAAGGGATCGGGATTGATAATCAAGTGGAAGAAATTTGAAAATGGTGATATTGAATATTTTAATTTGTCATTTGCTTGTTGTTTGATTTTTGAATGAATATTGCATGTTTTAAATCTTGTATGATGGTTGATGGCATGATGAGTTGAATAGTCTAAGTAGAATAATAATAATAGTGCATATTCACCAATAAGATCACGAACGCATAAAATAACTCTCACAAATAAAATAACATCAACAAAAAAATAAATATTCTTAAATAAAATTAGGAATTCTAAATAAAACTAATAAAACTAAAAACTAAAAAAAATATAAGCACTAAAACATAAATAATAAAAAATTAATAACTAAATATATTACAATAAACCAAAAAGTATATAATGAAGGGGAGTTAGTGAATATTTCTATAAGGATGAAAAAGAGACAGACTGGAAGAATTAGAATAGTGTGAGATATAGAGTAAGGTTAACTAAGAAAGTGTACAAAGTTTCTAGGGAACATAATTAGTCTGTTAGAAAAAAAATATTAATCTTAACTAGAATAGGAAGAAAAAGAAAACAAAAAAAAAACTTGGAAGATGTGAAAATTTAGAGTTAACCAGTTTAAGATTGGTATGGCTAAAATTCAATGGTGTGGTGAACCCTATCCTTGGGTGGATGGAAACTCTTCTAGATCTGGTTGAGGTATGTGTTGTGTTCTAGGTCACCTGGCAACGAACTGCTGTGACCATTGTGTGTGTATCCCCTAGTAATAGTGAGAAGTCTAATCCCATAACGGTACCAATTAGATAACAGAGTCACCCGTACAATCTCAAAGAAAACTTTAAAACTTTAATAACTTTAACTTGATGATTGTATTGGGGCAAATTGAGAATCAAGGATACCCGCTGAAGGGTTACAAATGTCTCAATTTGACTAAAAACTTGCAGGAAATTATAGTATGTGAATTTTTGAGATAAATATGAATTAGAGGGAAACTGATGGATGACTATGGTTTTGGAACTTGAGATGATGTGATAATAGTGTGCGATATAAAGTGGCTACAAATAGGGAATTAAGAAAGGAAAGAAATTAGGGGGATAATGAGAAAATAATGAAAAAGAGGAATTTTGAGAGATAACTAGCTATAATTGTTTTAACAAAAATTTATGTTGTCATACTTGTATGGTCAACAAATTTATTTATATTCTTCTGAAGACAAAAACTGGTCTTCTAAAGACAAAAATTACAAAATTAAAACATAGTTAGCATAAAATATTCAAGGCTATTTTCATCTATCTTATTTTTCGTAAATCATTTTTCCTTTTGAGCTTCATTGTTCTAATAGCACTCATTATCTTCATACAGAATTCTGAATTCTCATAAAAATTATCTTTTAAAAATAGAAAAAAAAACGTAAAACTATATAAATTGTTAAAGGATTTTTTATATTAAAAAGACCAAAAGATCGAGCTTTTGTTGCTTATAATTCAAAAAAATATATTGTGATGTGATAAACTTATAACATTATCTCAACAAAATTGTTTCTTACTTTTCAAAGTAAATGGCTAATGAGTTCCTCTGCATAAAAATTACATTAAAAAGTAAATTTTATTTGAAATGACTCATTTTGTCCTATAATGGCGGCCATAAAACTAATAAAACTATTATTCATAAGCATTTTATATAAATTAAGTAAACTATCTAATAAGTATAATAAAATCACGTCACAAATAGCCATGGATTTTTTATTTGAGAAATCACATTTTAAATAGCCACAATTCTTTATTTACTTAAAATAGTTTATGATTCTTTGTTTGAGTTAAAAGATTTCATAAGTTATAGTATAAAATAAGACTTATGTTTTTCATAGCCTTAAAATAATCAATCCTACACATTTATTCTCTTCTCACATTATAATTGTTCTTCAATAATTAGTTAGTTCTATTGATTGATGCAAATAGAAAGTATCGTGGAAAGTTGTTTACCTTCTCTATGTATTTTATAATGTTATCGTCATCGACTCATATTTTTATATTACAATATACTTTGAGTACGGTGTTAAAGGATATTTTAAAATTTTAATTGACAATTAGATCAAGTTTTTAAGGTTAATTACTAATAAAACTTTATATATTGGTATACAAATACATTATTTAAACTAGAGATATATTAAAATAACTAATTACATTATTATAAAGTATAATCGGTGTTTTTGTGTAATGTGACTTTTTACCTTATGCATGGTAAGAAACTTCTATTATTATCTCAATAAAATTTTCGTTTTTAACTTTTAAAAGAATAAATGATGAATAAGTTCTTTAGTGCATGAATTAAAATTTAAAAATTAATTTTAATACAGTTGGCGACCGTAGAATTAATTAAATCAATGCTTTTAATTATTATATATATATTACGTAAGATATCACATAAATATAATAAAATCGAATCTCAAATAGTGGTGGATTCTTCATTTAAGTTAAAGATTTCAAAAAATAAAATCACTTTCCAAATATCCAAAGATTATTTATTTAAGTTCAAATATTTTATAAGTTATAGTATAATAAAATCTACATTTTTCACGGCTTATATAAAATACTCAATTGTATGTCATTTATCCTCCCATTACAGTTCAATTGTTCTTCAATTAAATTTAGTCTTCTTGACTGGTGCAGCAATGAAGTATAGCGAAAAGTTAGTTTTCCAAAGCCTACATAACCTCTCAAGTTATATATTATAGATTAAAGTCAAGATACGCACTTAACCTCCATTCATTCAAAGAAAGAAAAAAAATACTTTTCTTTCCATTCTTCTTAATCTTCAGGCACAAATATAAAATCTAAATATTCGATCTTAATATTTTCTATAGTCTAAATATGAGCTCATAAGGTTTAAAAGAGGAAGCTTTGGAGAAGAACTGTACCAACAAAATCTTACGGGACCTAAGACCATGTTGCACTCGTTTCCATTCGGTAAGGCTTCCCTTATGCCATCTATACCAATATCCTTTTCCATTATAGATGTGTTTTTCTTAGATGATTTTCTTTATTATAAATTGCTGATTATATGGATAAAATTCAAATTATTGCTGGAGTTGAAGGGCTTCAATTTGCTTTACACATCTCACTGGGAGCTTCACTAGAAGAACGAACTTGATATGTTCGTTCCTGATCCATACAAGATTAAGTTTAACAAGATATCATGTTACAAGTTTGATGAGCATCAAATAGAGCTAGTGAAGTTATATCTGAGGAAAACAATCAACTTGGGAATTTGGTTCTTGTAACTTTTAAGAAAAATGCTCTCAAAATTGATCATGATGTTGCATATTATAACTGCAAGCTTTTCTATTCCTTGAGAGCATCAAAAGAAGCTTGAATATCTGTTTATGAGCCTTCCAACAATACTGATCATCTGTTGATTTAAATATGACATATAATTATCCATTTATTATTTTTTAACGAATTATGATAATTAATCAAATACATTTAGTTTAATCATATTAGATTGAATTACTAATGAGATAATATTACTACAATATTAGTCGTCACATCGAAAGAAAGATTTTTTTTTAAAAAAGAGTGAAGATGTTATATAACAGAGAGTACCAGTAAAGGAATGTTTCCTCTATTTTTCAGGTTAAATCGATCATCTTTTACTCAACTCCCTCTCTCTCTTCATGAGATTTTGCAACTTGCACAAATTTGATGGTCTCTATTTTCTATAAATAGGGACCCTTTCTTCGATTTCCTCATCACTTCCATTCCATTCTTCTATCTTTCAAGAGTTTAGAGAGAGAGGAAGAAAAAAAAAAGAAAACAGTGTAGGAAAACTTCGAGGTTTCGGTAATAAATTTAGTATTTCTTTAAACATATTAAGGAGTATTTTTAGAAAAATTAATTATGACGTCTGTGTTTCGTGTTTTGCATATTTCATGTTTAGTAGTTTTAATAAGGTGATTTGTTCTTGATTTCAAGCATGCTATGTGATTTTATAGGCATTTGATGATTTGTATGTAAATTAAATAAAATGAATCTGGTGATATTTGTCTAAAAAATATATATAAAAAAGAAGGGGAATGAGCCTGAATGGTCAGAAAAATATATGTATTTGTATTGACATGTATAACGCATCAAGTGTCTCGGTAGACTTTTTATCTCTAAGGGGTATTTGTTTCCTCCTCCTCCATCTGGTCTAGAAAGATTTGAGAGTACTAGTCCCTGTAGATGACGACATACTCTCTGACGAGAGTGGTGACGTGAATATCTGTTAGAGGTTATCTTTGGCTAAGTACTGTCGTAACTATAGAATATCTGATAGGACCACAGTGGTTTGTACGACCATGGTCATAGATCGTACCATGATTTAGCAAGCCAAAAATGTGCTTGAGAAATTGCTATTATCTGTATCTGATATGATCATTCCACATGAATAGTTAGAAATCTGTATCTGCCATCAGAGATGGAAGTCGGAATGACTTCACGAAGCATGACACGAAAATCTAAGCATTTCATGATTTATTTGATTTTTTCTGTTGTCAAGTATGATGTTTGATTTTGATTGTTGTAACTATGACACGATTTTTCATTTAATAAATAAAATTATTTTCATGAAGTAAGATAGAACCCTGACTTGACTTGATGGTAAGTATTTATGATATAATTATTCACCTTTAAAATCTTACAATGTTATTTAAATATTATTTTTCTTACTAAGTATATAGAACTCACGCTTTCCATGCCCCCCAGATGAGGAAGATAGTGAGGAACTAACCACTGACCTACCCCTTGAACTTTATGAGGATCTCGTTGTTCCACAACCCTTGAGTGCATGACTTGTCCCGCACTCTAAGGAGTCCAATCGCATAATGATAAAAGTGGTCCTTTTGTATTCTTAGTATTTTGATATTTTATATTTAGCCACTTCTGGCCTCAGTTATGTATGTGTAATTGGAACTCAGATATTTTGGTAAGGAATTTGTAATAATTTACTCTGCTACGTAAAATTTTATCATGCCCTCATAATTTATTTCTGTATATAAGGGTGCCAGATACAGAAATAGGTTACGAGTACATGTAAGATAAATGTATGCAGTAGAATAAATAATTACAATCCCTTACAAAATAATAATAGAGTTCCATACAACACTGAGGCATAAACAAAATTAATTTCAAACATCTATAAAAGATGGACTCATCAGAGTACGGGAAAACTATGCACTCACAAAAGTTCATGGATCCACAGGATCCTCAAAAGCTTCAAAGGGGAGATCAATGATCGATTCCTCACGATCTTTCTCATCTAGAGGGAGCATGGAAAGGGGTGAGTTCCATATACTCAATAAGAAAAACAGTATCTAAATAACATCACTAAGATTTCAAAGGTAAATTTAAACTAAAATAAAGTATCATTATTATTTACCATCAGGAGCCATGTCAGGAGTTCTTTATTAATTATGAAAACAATTTATTTTATTCAAGAAACATTCAAGTCAAAGCCATATTATGTAAATAAAATCAATCATGTTGAAGATAGATAAAATCAAACAAATCATGCCATGCTTTTTATTTCATTTTATTCTTCGCATGAAGTCCTTCTGACTTCCATCTACTTAGGGCAATATAGATTTCCAACTACCTAAGCAGAATGACAAATTCAATTCATGTTATAACAACAATTTGCGGCTTGCTAAACTAATAGCATATTTACAACTTGCCAAACCATGACACGATCTATGACCACGGTCGTGCCAACCATAGTAATCCTACATGTAAACTATGGCTACAGTCGTACTTCGCCAAAGGTGACCCCTACAATCATATCGCTTCATCACTCTCGTTAAAGGGTACACTGTCATCCACAGGGATCGGCTCTCTCATGTTTTTTTAGACTAGATGGTGGGGAAATAGAAATTCCTCAAAGATAAAAAACCTAATGAATCATTTCATGAATCATGCATGCTGATACTAATACATATTTCTCATGCTTTATTACCTCACTATTATACAATGTATCATGCATCAACATTTATCAAAAACATTTAAATCATTTTAGTTAAAAAATGCAAATAATTGATTTATATATGTTTGTATAAACATGAATTAACATGAAATAATTTTATTTAAGCATACAAGATTAAATGTGCAACCTTATAATTTAAAACTTCGGTAATTTAATATAGAAATACTCTTTAGTATGTTAAAAGTAACTACTAAATTCTTTACCGAAACCTTGGTGTTTCCTACATTTTTCCTTCTTCCTTTTTCCTCTCCTTCTCTCTCTAGATCTCTCTCCCTCAAAAACTCTCTGGTGGATAGAAGAATGAAGTGGAAGTGGTTAAAAAATGGTGATGAGGGGGTCCCTATTTATAGGAAATGAGGACTGTTAGATTTACACCAAGTGGCAAAATCTGGTGCAGAGAGAGAAAATCAAGGTGAAATGATGAGATTTGACGATTGACGGATGTGATCGATGAATGGACGACGCCACATGATGACGACGCAAAACCAAAGGCACGCCACTCAAACGATGGTGGCACGTCACCCAAGCGACAACAACACACTACCCTTCTATCGGTGTGCACTGATTGAGGCAGCACTTATTATCCCAACCTACTGCACGCAGGCCTACACGTGGAACGACGCTTGCACAGGGCGTGAGAAACTGTAGCCTGTCTACACGCGATTGGATGCGCGCGAAAATTGTGCCTCATGCCCTGCATGGATGGGATATGCGCATAGGTACATGTCTTATACGAAGCCCCTATGGGCGGCGTCTTACCCGCGGGCATTCTCGCGGGATTTTTCGTCGTTTCTTCTCCATTTTTCTCTAAAATCTTTTATTTAAATTTTTAAAATAAATTATCAACAAATAAATTAATAAAAATAATTTTAATCATTATTTATCTAAATAAACACGAAATTAAAATGTTAAATTCATCTAGAAATTTTAAAATACGAAATTCAAAAAGTTTAAATGACCTTAGGGCCTGAATAAATAGGGGTTCGTATTACAAATTAAGCACAAAAGTTTTCAGGGTGTTACATTTCCCCCACCTTAGAAAATTTGGTACCCCAAATTTGTCATGAATAGGTCAGAAAACTTCTCTCGCATTTTACTTTTAAGTTCATATATCGCCTTCTCCGGAGTATGGTGTTGCCATTGCACCTTCACCATAGGGATCCTCTTGTTGTGTAAAACTTTATCGATCTAATCAAGGATTTTTGTGGGGAGCTCCTCATAAGTCATATATATTTAAACCTGCATTTCTTGGTGAGGAATGATGTGAGAAGGGTCAGGGTGGTACCTTTTGAGCATAGAGACGTGAAAAATATTATGCAGACCCACAAACTATAGTACGTCACGAGTCTAACACGTTTCTCGATCTAAAAAGGTCCCACAAAGGGGGGCTCAGCTTACCCTTCTTATCGAATCGCATTTTTTCCTTGTAAATGAAGATCTTAAGGTGGAATTGATCTGTTGCAAACTCTAGGGGTCTTTTACAATTATCGGTGTAGCATTTCTAGCGATTCTGAGCGATGGCTAGGTTCTTTCAAATGATGGCGACATTCTTGATAGTCTCTTAGATATAATCTGATGCTAAATGATGCTGGTTCCCAACTTTGTTCCAGCAAGTAGAAGATCGGCTAAACCTACCATACAGGGCTTCATACAGAGCCATATCGATACTGAAATGATAATTGTTATTGTAAGTGAATTCATACAAGGGAAATTACTCATACCAGTTAGTGCCAAAGTCGAGGACACAGGCACATAACATATCTTTAAGTGTCTAGATGATACGTTTAGATTGACTATCAGTGTGAGGATGATAGACAGTGCTAAAGTACAATCCCGAACAAAATATTTCTTAGAAACTACCCCAGAAATAGGAGGTAAATCAAAGATCTCTGTCTGATACAATGGATGAGGGAATGCCATGGAGTCAAATAATCTCCTCAATGTGCAGGCAGGCTAATCTGCTAGTAGAATCTGTGGCTCTGATTGGTAAAAAATGGGCGATCTTGGTCAACTTTTCAATGATGACCCATATTGCATTACGACCAGAACAGATTCTGGGCAAACTGGTGACAAAGTCCATCGTCATATGTTCTCACTTCCATTTCAAAATAGGGAGGCCTTGTAACAAACTGCCAAATCTCTAGTGTTAAACCTTAACTCGTTGGCAAGTAAGGCATCGGAAGACATAGTCGACAGTTTCTTTCTTCATTCCAGGCCACCAATATTGATGTCTTGGGTCCCGGTGCATCTTGGTACTTCTGGGAAGGATGGATAATTTTGAGGCATGGGCAGCCTTGAGAACATCTATTCTGATAACGGAAGGGAGCCAAATACAATCCTAAAATTTGCACAATCCATCATCTATGAGTTTGAAATTAGGAAATTCATCATAGGTAAACTTACACAGATTTTTAATTATTTTTGGGTCAATGGATTGAGCTTTCCAAATCTTCATGAAAAGATCAGACAAAGCTCGAATTTATGCGAGATAGGCACCATCGCCATAATGGTTAAAGCAAAGCGCCTGTATAGCATCAACTAATTTCCAACTGAAGGTCATGGTTTGGGCTAACAAAGTGGACTCTTTTCGGCTCAAAGCATTAGCAACTACATTACCTATATGGGGGTGGTAGATGATCTTACAGTTATAGTCTTTCAAGAGGTCCATCCAACGTCTTTATCTCATGTTCAATTCCCTCTGTAAAAATATATATTTTAAACTCTTATGATAAGTATAGATTTCAAATATCTGACCATACAAATAATGGCGCCATATCTTCAAGGTAAAAACTATGGCCACCTACTCCAAGTCATGAGTAGGGTAGTTACGCTTATCGAGGTTCAACTGTTTGAATCCATAGGCAACTATCTGACCGTGCTGCACCAAAACAAATCCCAAGTCCACATAAGATGCATCACAATAAACTTGAAATCTTCCAGTATTGTCAGGAAGGATCAACATTGGAGTAAAGGTGAGACAATACTTTAACTCAGCAAAACTTTCATCACATTCATAGTCCCAAATAAAAGGTACACATTTTTTGGTGAGACTGGTTAATGGAGCTATAATCTCGGAGAACACATCAATGAATCACTAATAATAACCTATCAAACTAAGGAAACTAAGTACCTCAGCAAAATTTGTGGTTGGGCTCCAGTTTATCATTGTTTCAACCTTGGATGGATCCACATAAACTCCTTCGCCAAAAGTTACGTGGCTAGAAAGGAGACTCGATCCAACTAAAAAGAGCATTTACTAAACTTAGCATATAGATGATTCTGGTGGAGGGTTTTCAATACCCAAGACAAGTAAGCTACGTGTTCTTTATGGCTCTTAGAGTACACTAGGATGTCATTAATGAATACGATGATGTATTGATCCAGTGCATGCTGAAAAACCCTGTTTATAAGATCCATGAAAGTGGAAGGGACATTAATCACTCCAAAAAGCATAACCTTGAATTCGTGCTGACCATATCGGCTTCGAAAGGCCATCTTTGGAATATCTCCTTCTTTAACTCTCAACTAGTAGTACCCCAATCAAAGATCAATCTTCGAAAAAATCATAGAACCTTGCAGCTAATCGAAGAGATCATTAATACGAGGTAAAGGCTACTTATTTTTTATTGTTACATGGTTGAGCTCTCTATAGTGTATACACAATCAAAGAGAGTCGTCCCTTTTCATCACAAATAACATTGGGGCACCCTAAAGGAAATGACTAGGGCAGATAAATTTTTGTCCAAAAAGTTCAAAAAGCTGGTTTTCAAGTTTTGTGAGCTCAGTGCGACTCATGCGATAAGTAGGCTTTAAGGTAGGTTGTCTTCTAGGAAGTAAATTAATAAAAAATTCAATCTCCCATAAGGGAGGTAGACCAGATAAGTCCTTTGGAAAGATGTCCAGAAAGTTACAAACAGTAAGGATGATGTATACGACGAGATCGACATCCATATTCCTATTTATTCAGATGTTAGAAAATAGTAAAACAAATTCATAAGATTTTTATTTCATCTTTGATGAATACAGAGTTGCAATCTTACTTCTACAGTTAATGATTGCCCCATACTTCTCTAACCAATCCATACCTAAGATAACATCAAATCCTGAAAAATTTAAAAGTATAAGGTCTATTAATAGTTCTACTCTTGAAGCTTTTATTTTACAATTTTTATACACACAGTGAGCTTCTAATGCTGACAATTCACTTAAAGGTTCAAGTCTAATATCTAATTTATAAGCAAAAGTACAAGAAACAAATGAGTGGGTAGCACCCGTATCAATCAGAGCACGAGCAGAAATTTCATGAATAGAAAAAATATCTTGTATAAGAGCAAGAGTTGCGAGGGCATCGGGTTCATCAAAGTGGTACACAAGACCCTGAGCTACTGGTCTGCCTTGTCTTTTGGACATTGGGGATAGTCTTTAACAAAGTGCTAAGTGCTTTTGCACTTATAGTCGGTGTTGTTCAAATACTGATAGGGTTGATCACCATGTAAGCGTCCACAATGTTGACATGGTTGGGTAGGCCGAATAAGGTATCCAATAGGTGGAGGCAAAGCAGGGGAAGGGGCAACTTGAGGTCGTTTATTGAGATGGCTGCTAACTGGGTCGGGCAATGTTTTTTTAGGTTGTTGGTATTGGTGTTGGGCCGAGATTAGATCTTTAGCCAACTAGGCATGTTCCACTACCTCGACATACAAGCTGAGTCTCAATGTCACGACTTAGTCCTCGATATTAGCACAAAGGCCCTTAAGAAACTTTCTAACCTTATGACTCTTAAGGGTGACCATTAGTGGGGCAAATCTAGACAGTTTAACAAATCGAGCTGCATACTGAGCAACCATCAAATTTCTCTTATAGAGGTCCTCAAATTCCTCCTCCTTCTTATCTCAAACATAGATAAGGAAAAAGCTTTTAAAGAACACATCCATGAAAACCTCCCCAATAGCAGGGATAGGTAGGAATTCCTTCTTAAGCTGCCACCAATGTTCGACCTCACCGATTAGCATGAAGGCTACTAGGGAAAATTTTTGTTCCTTGCTAAGGTCTAAGAAATAGAAAAGTTTCTCTATCTGTGGGATCCAGGCTTTAGTTGCTAAGGGGTCAGGGCCTTCTTCAAAGTAGGGTGGGTTAAGTTTCCTAAACTCTGGTATGTTGTAGGAGATAGATCTCTCGGCTAGGTGATAGTCAGGGGCAGGGGGTGTTGGCATTAGTTTGTTTGGTTTTGGCCAACGACTACAGTTAGACCCTGGATGGCTCTAAAGAGTTTAATAAACGCAGCCCTGGTCAGATGATCCTGGGCCTCAGATCTCTCGGTACACTCTATGGAAGGTCTTCTTTGCATCATTCCTACAAAAAAAAAGGAAGACACGAGTTGGTGGTCTAATTTTTGAAAAAAGATATATCCTAAATATTGTAAAACAGTTTCCTAACTACAGCCTCAGTTGTAAGGTTTATTCCATATTACTGCTATAATACCATTTGTGACATCCCATATGCTAATTAAAGTATAAGGGTACCAGATATAGAAACAGGCTACGAGTCCATATAAGATAAATGTATGCTGTGGAATAAATAATTACAATACTTTATAAAATAATAATAGAGTCCATACAAAATTGAGGTAGAAACAAAATTAATTACAAGCCTCTACAAAAGATGGACTCATTAGAGTGCAGGATAACTATGCACTCATAAAAGTTCATGGATCCATGGGATCCTGAAAGGGTTTAAGGGGGAGATCAACGATCGATTCCTTAGTATTTTCCTCATCTGGAGGGGGCATGGAAAGGGGTGAGTTTCATATACTCAGTAAGGAAAACAATATTTAAATAACATCACTAAGATTTTAAAGATAAATTTAAATTGAAATAAAGTACTATTATTACTTACCATTACGAGTCATGTCAGGGGTCCTTTATTAATTATAAAAATAATTTATTTTACTCAAGAAAACATGAAGTCAAAGCGATATCATGTCAATCAAATCAATCATGTTGAAAATAGAGAAAATCAAACAAATCATAACATACTCTTTATTTCATTTTATTTTTTGCACGAAGTCATTCTAACGTGTAAACCATGACACGATCTATGATCACAACCATGCTAACCACAATGGTCCTACATGTAAATAATGGTTGTGATCGTACTTCACCAAAAGTGACCCCTACAATATATCGCATCACCACTCTCGTTAGAGAGTATACCGTCATCTATAAGGAGCGGTCCTCGTACATCTTTTCATACCAGATGAGGGAGAAACAAAAATTGCTCATAGATAAAAAACCTAATGAATCATTTTACGAATCATGCATGTTGATACCAATACATATTTCTCATGCTTAAATATCACTTCATGTTTTATTGCTTCACCATCATACAATGTATCATGCATCAACATTTATCGCAAGCATTTAAATCATTTTAGTTAAAACATGCAAATAATTTATTTTTATATATATTCATATAAACATGCATTAACATGAAATAATTTTATTTAAGCATAAAAGATTAAACATGCAACCTTATAATTTAAAATTTTGTTAATTTAATCTAGAAATACTTTGTAGTATGTTAAAAGTAAATACTAAATTCCTTACAAAAATCTTTGTGTTTTCTACGTTTTTCCTTCTTTTTTTTTCCTCTCATTCGCTCTCCAAATCCCTATCTCTCTCTAAAACTCTTTGGTGGATGAAAGAATGAAGTGAAAGTGGTGAGGAAATGGTGAAGAGGGGTCTATTTTTATGGAAAACGGGGACTGTTAGATTTGCACCAAGTGGCAAAATCTGGTGAAGAGAGAGAAAGTTAGGTGAAACGATGAAATGTGATGACTGATGGATGTGACCAATGGATGGATGATATAATGTGATGGCAACATAAAAACCAGAAGCGCGCCACCCAAATGAAGGTGGCACACCACCCAAGTTGACAATGACACGTAATCCTAGCTTACCGTGCGCGCAGGCCTACCTTACAAATGACATATGGAGCTGTGCGCCCATCTTTGTTCGATGGGACATGCATGTAGACTGTACCTCTCGCCCCATGCAGACGGGATGTGCGCACAAATGCACATCCGATGTTGGCCCCATGCGGGCACGTGTGGGCTACGTGCAGAGCCTATGCGGGCTGGGTTTTCCCCCAGGCATTCTCGTGGGATTTTTTGTTGTTTCTCCTCCATTTTTTCCTGAAATCTTTTATTTGAATTTTTAAAATAAATTATCAACAATAAATTAATAAAAATAATTTTAACAATTATTTTACTAAATACACACGAAATTAAAATGTGAAATTCATCCAGAAATTTAAAATATAAAATTCAAAGAGTTTAAATGGCCTTAGAGCCCTCTTAAATAGGGGTTCACATTATAAATTAAGCACAAAGGTTTTCAGGGTGTTACAAAATTATCCATAATTTTGGCATGGTTGGACAGGTCGGGTGATATTTCTAGTAGGTGGCAGTATTGTAGGAGGAGGGGCAAATTAGGGTCTCTTGTTAGGGCGGTTGTTGCCAAGGTTAGGCAACCTCCTTCTTTGCTGCTGTGGTTGATGTTATTGCTACTGAGTGCAGACTCAAGCAATGCATTGGTGTTAGGTCGAGATAAGGTCTTTGACTAACTGAGCGTGTTTAAGTACCTTAGCATACGAGCTGGGTCTCAGCATTGCTACTCGATCATAGATATCTGCACGGAGACTCTTTAGAAACCTTTTTGCCTTACGGCTCTCTGAGATAACCATCAGAGGGGCAAACCTAGACCATTGGGTAAACCGAGCTGCATACGGGTAACAGTTATGTTCCCCCTGGCGGAGATCCTGAAATTCCTCCTCTTTCTTCTCTCGACCATATATATGGAATACATTTTCAAAAAGAGCATCCATGAAAACTTACCAAGTGGTAGGGGAGGGTAGGACATCCTTCTTTAATCACCACCAGTGTTCAGCTTCACCGGTCACTTTTTGTTCTTTAGTTAAGTATAGGATAGAGAAAAGCTTTTCTATTTGCAGAATCCAGCCTTCTGTGGCCAAGGGATCGAGTCCACATTCAAAGTAGGGTGGGTTTAATCTTCTAAACTCGACAATGTTATGGGAGATAGAACGATCACGGCATTAGTCTTGCACTGGGGGATGCTGGCAGTGGATGACTTGGTTTTGTCCTATTGCTGCAGTTTGACCTTGGATGGCTCAAAAGAGCTCGGTAAACTCAACCTTGGTCAAAGGACCTAGGTTTCGGGTCTTTCGGTTCTTTCTACGAATGGTCTTCCTAGAGTCATTAGTCCTACAAAAGAAAAGGGAGACAATGACTTGGTGGACTAGTTTTCAAAAAAGGAAATTTCTTAAGTATCTAGAGTAGTTTTCCCTATACCAAAGCCTTAATGTAAGGGATTATTCCGCATAACTACTCTGATATCATTTGTGACATCCCCAATACTAAATATAGCATAAGGGTACTAGAAATATAAACAGATTATGAGTGCATTTAAAATAATTATATGCAACAAAATAAATATATTACAGTCTTTTACAAAATAAAATTTGAGTTCCAAATCTTAGAATACTGAGGAACACAAAAATAAATACAAGCCTTTCCAAAAGTGGACTCATCAAAGTGCAGAAGATAAAAGGCACTCGTAATGGTTCATGGACACAAGATCCTCAAAGACTTCAATGGGCAAGTCAATAAACGGTTCCTGACTATCGTCTGGAGGAGCATGGAAAGGGGTGGAACTATAAACTCAGTAAGAAAAATAGTATTTAAACAACATTACTAAGATTTCAAAAGTTCACTGAATTAAAAACGTACCGTTAATTGCTTACCATCACATGGTTATATCATGGGTTCATTTCAAATATAAGAAAGCATTTTTATTTTAATTTGAAATATGCTAACATTAAGACAATTACATCATGGTCATAATCACATCATGTAAAAAATAAAAAAAATCAAATAAATCATATCATGACTTCTTTCATATTTTACCTATTCTTCGCGCGAAGCCATTTTGAGTTATATCTATTGAGGACAATACGGATTTAGTATATTTACGGCTTGCCAAACCATGATACACTTTATGACCACGGTCGTGCCAACTACAGTGGTCCTACATGTAAACTATAGTCATCGTCGTACATTACCGCAGTGATCCCTACAATCATACCACGTAACAGCTCTCAACAGAGGGTATGCCATTATCCATAGGGAGCAGTCCTCTCATAACTTTTCAGACCAGGTGGAGGAAAAACAGAACCCCACAAAGATAAAAAAAGTCTAACGGATCATATTAAATTTAATGCCATGCATACATGTTTAATGTTCATTTCATAAGTTTATTAAATAATATCATGCCTCTTGAATAAAAATCACAACGTATCATTTTTTATCATATCATCATAATCATATTATTTGTACATTTATTTTTCAAGCATTAATACGTTAGTAATCACGTAAATATCATAGAATTTATACACATGTATTTCAAGTTTTAGCAAAAACCAAGCATGCATCATACCATTTCACATTCATACAATATTACCTTCGTTAATCAATAAATACTCTTTAAAACATATGAATATATACCAAACTTTCTTTACCGAAAGCTTGAAGTTTTCCTACGCTTCTCTTCCTTATTTCCTTCCCCTCACTTTAGCTCTCTCTCTCTCTCTCTCTTTAAACTACTTTGGTTAATGGAAAATAAAGAAGAAGTGATGAGGAAATGGTTAGGTGGGGGTCCATATTTATAGAAAAATTGGATTGTTGGATTTTTACCAAGTGGCGCAAATCCATGAGGAGAGAGGAAGGAAAAAAAGTTTATTGACACGACGCAACCACTAGTGGAAGCGATTGATGGACGTTCAACGAGATGACAACGACACGACGGTGGCATGAAGGTTGAGGGCACGCCAGCCAAAGGACGATGCAAGCCTCCCAACCAGCAGCAGCACACCAGTCGAATGATGACGCACCCCCCTAAAGGCAGT
Organism: Carica papaya; assembly: GCF_054855325.1. Taxonomy (NCBI): domain Eukaryota; kingdom Viridiplantae; phylum Streptophyta; class Magnoliopsida; order Brassicales; family Caricaceae; genus Carica; species Carica papaya. The sequence goes on from NC_142317.1 coordinate 28,416,671, forward strand.
GCGGGCGGGGCCTTAGCCCTGGCACACGTAGGCTCGTGCACACTCGCGTGGAGCTGCACACTGTCTACGTGGGATCTGACACTCGTGCAGACTGCACGCCTCGTACACATATGCACATGTCTCGCATGACCTGCACGGGTTGGAAAAAATTTTATGCGGCCTTTCCGTGTGATTTTTCTACCATTTTTCTCTATTTTCTTGAAATTTATAAATTTCATGAAATAAAATCAAAATATTATATAAATAAAATAAGTTTTTAAATGAATTCAAAATCATATAAAAAATTTTAAAAAAAAACTTAAATAATTAATGACCTTAGAACTCAAATAAATAAAGACTTTATGCAACATATTTAAGCCTAAAAGTTTTGAAATGTTACAGGCGGGGAGGCAACACTATTGTTTTTCCCCTCACTCGGAGCCCGAACCACCGCTTCACCGTTTTTAATTTTTCCTCCAGCTCCCCCTTCCTTAATTCATGACTCATTTAAAATTTTCTCCTCTTAATTTGCCCAAACACTGTTCAGTTTTAATGCCCACACATATATGGCGTATATATATATAAAAAAAATTATATGTGTATATATATTTATATCATTACCCCTTAATCTCAACAACGGACACCTCATACTCCACTTACTTCTTCATTTTCTCATGGTCGCATTCTCTTAATTTTGGCCCCAATTTCTTGTCTGGTTCATAGCCATATATATATATATATATATATATATATATATTCTTAGCTTCTGTATTATATATATGATATTAATTAGTTACCCTATAATAATCCATGTGTCATTAATGTAAATATGTTAATTTATATTATATATATATATATTTGATTGTCCCTTATATTTTTCTCTTCTTATTTCTTATATTTTTTTTTCTTCCCGACCCAAGATCTCCAAATTTAGAAATTTTAATTTTAAATAAATTAGGAAGGAATTTTAAAATAATTGAAACCTATTAAATATTAAAATTAATTAAACTAAAATAATTTAAAAAATATTAGAATTTTTAAATTAATCAGAAAAAATTATTTAAAAAATTAGAAAAGTAGAAAATAAATTTATAAAGAAATAGAAAATTAACTAAATTAAATATCATAAAATAAATATTTAAACGATTTAAAAATTATATTGGCATCCAAACTTAGATTAAATAGTAATTTAGGGACTTAAATGAGGAAAATCAAAAATTTTAGGGGCCTTTTAGGTACTAAAACAAAGCCTAGGGGTATAATCGAATTAAACTATCATAATATGGGGGTTTCTATAATTTCAGGAACTTTGGCCACATCAACGAGTGATGTGGTCGTGCAACCTATAGCCACATGCCATGTGGCAGACACGCAGGTTGCGCTTGCATGTGTTGTCATCCGCATATGCACAGATTGAACAGTTGTGAGCATTTTTTGCCCAAGCCGATCTAGTGGCCATGGGCCATCCTTGTAGTGCTTTTGATGGATGACCATGATCGCATGGGAGTGTTGATCCGACGATTAGGAGGTCACACGGATCACAATCCAATGGTCTATGTGTGTCACAATCATGCAACTGAGATTCTTTCTCAGGTAGACCACGATTCAACGGCTAGGATGGTTTCCCACCTGATCCGATCAAATGATCAGGAGTCCATCTCATTCGAAATTCGAATGAATGGTCTAGATCATATGAGATCTAATCTAATGGTCGAGATTTTGCTTGTGTAAAAGGACCTTTTGCCCTTAATGAAACCTTAGAGCGTATGACTACGATCTAAGGGCTCCTAATCAAACAGTTAGAATGCATTTTCGGATATGAATGGACCAAATGCCCTTGACCAAAATGAATGGCCCAAATCTCTCAATGGAGATCCGACGGCCGAGGGAAAGCCTATTTATGGGAAATTCGAATAAGGTTTTCCTCATTTGAGGCCATTGACTGAATAAAGAGGGAGGTGGGGAGATTGTGCAGTTATAATCTATACCCGAGAAAGTAGCTGCTCATGGCGGACCACCGCGAATAGGGGAGAAGGAGAGAGATCACCCAACAATGATCTCACATGAAAAAGAAGAAGAAACAAAAGAAAAGAAGATCAAAGAAAGAACTAAGGGAGAGAGGGACAGTGGCCTTAAATGCGGCGGTGGCCGCATACACAAGGGAGGGGAAGCATGAAGGAGAGGAAGAAGAGGTAGGTCGAGGGAGAAGAGAAGAAAGTAAGGTGTGAGAGAGAGGAAGGAGAGCCGGAGGGAAGGAAGGAGGAAATAAAAGAAGAAAAAGAGAGGAGAAGGAAGAGGGGCTTGTGATCGTGCCAAGAGCCAGAGGAGAGAGAGAGAGAGAGGAAAGGGAGCACTTGGGGCTGTAAAGTGGAGAAGATGAGTAGTTCGCATGTGCGAGCGGAGTGGGGCACAAGCGCGAGGAAGAAAGGAAGGCTTGGCCATGAGCGGCTAGGCCATAAGCGAGCTAAGAGGGAGATTTGCAACAGGGCACGTCACCTGTGAGTGGAGGTGTCTGGGGGATTGGTTTTGTAAAGACTCAGAACTTAAATGAAAATAAAGTCATAAATTAAATGTGAAAGCAAAATAATAGAGTTAGGGTTTGCATTCCTTACACAATAATTTAGGATACCTAATAGGGCTACGAGAATGTTCCTTCTAAAAGAACAAACGAAAATCAAAGAAATACACGAAGAGTAAACAAACGAGCATCTTAGGACAACCTTCACTAGCTCTTGAAAGGAGTCCAGGTGGTGAGTTATTCACAACCCTCTTGTTGATTAGGATCTGGATCTTGGTCCTCTTGATCTAAAATAGTTAATGAAATGGTGAGCTACACTAACATAGTAAGAATATCACACTACTCATCGATATAGAAACTGAAGGTTGGTAAAAATCATAAAAACAACCAATTGAGCTCTTAATTTAAGTAAATTTATTTATCATAAGAAAAATCATTTATTGCATACTTACCATTGCGAGATTTTTAAAATCGACCTATAGAGACAATAACTCAAATAACATTATAATCTCATATTCAAGTGAGTAAGAACAACAACTTTTTCTTTTTATCTGCTTACTGGTATCCCTAAGGGTCCATAGGGATGTTCTACTGCGCGTGAACCTAATACCTAAACTTGTCAACTAATCAGCCATCCCCATACTCCGTTCGGTATGAGCGACAAAAATACCATCCCTCGATACCCTGTCCGATATGAGCGCCAAAAATCTCATCCCTCGATACCCCATCAGATATGAGGTAACATTCACAGGTGGGTCACCTATGTACCCAGTCCGTTCACCATCTCTCAGGATATCCAATAAGACAATCATTCATTAATTCACATGATCAAACAATTTTTTATTTGCATATTAATTTCCAATTTCACAAATCAACCTCAAATCACGCAAGACAAGCAATAAATAAATCAAGGAAGCACAAATGAATTATTTAACCATTTCAGTGTATCATCATATATTTAAAGTTATAAATTCAATAATCAATTAAACATGATAAATAAATAACTAAGTAGTTCCAGCTCCATTAGTAACCTGTAATTATTTTTAGAATTTTTTTACTTTTTCACAAAACACACAATTATTGATTATTAAGCTTCAATTTGCCGTAACAGAGAATAAGGTGAGGGATCCTTACCCGAATCAGTGTCCAGAACACTTAACTTTCTATTGTGCCTACTAGTGGTCCCCAGGTTTCCTGAATTATCCCCGCAAAATTCAAAACACTTGTCACGTACCTAAAAATACCCTAAAAATCCTAAATCGGTAAAAAAATCATTTGCGGCCAATTTCGGGATTCTGGCACGGTGGCACTGCTGTGCTCCAATGACGACACCACCACCCGCGGCGACAGTTTGCCTCAACCTAGCTTTTTTTGATCGGTTTTGGCCAGTTTCGGCCGGCTTTATACGTATCCCTGTGAAAAAAAAGTTAGGGGCCTCGGTTGGCCAAAAAAATCATAAAACAGAAACCTACCAGCGATGGAGTTTTCTAAGTGCGGTGGCTCCGCTGGCTCACCTTTGCGGCTGGGAGTTTTTCTTCAGTCAACCTGTAGAAAACAAAACGGTGAACATAAGAATAGAAAAATCGCACGAAACGGGAGTGGGAAGGGGCTCATCAGAGGAGGTTGTGGGTTTTGCTCGCAGCGACACCGTCGAGCTTTGCCCATGATTTTTGGCTCATCTTCCATTCTTTTGGCTCTAATTTGGCTATGGGCGTGCTCAGAATCAACTTTTGAGCGAATAGGAGATTTTTTACCTTTTTTTAGCAGTAAGAGGTGGCTCCGGTGCGACGACGACCGAAGGTCAGCTCTCTTCTCCGACGACTGGTTCTTCTTTTCTAGCAGGAGGCTGGCGGCTAGGGTTTGAGCTCAGTGTAGTGCGAAATATTTATACTCATCTCGCATTAATTTGGCCTGTTCATCGCGTTTGATCTCGACCGTTGATCACGTTTAAAGAGAAAATGAATATGGACTGTTCATCACGATTTGATCTCGATTGTCCGATCACATTTAAGGGGAGAACAAATCTAGGTTGTCCCCACGCATGGGATCGATCTTGGGCTATTCAATTGCGAGGCACGCGGATCGCCTACGTGGAGTCCCACTTGGCATCGACGTCAGCGTGCCTTACCACGCGACATGCTCTAATTTGTCGAGGTTACTGACTGGATGGTCTTACGTGGTAAAATTTTTTTTATTTGCACTCTGACCCAATTTTTCTTTTAAAAACATCCCCTGAACCTAAATTTTCACCCTTTTTTTCCAAAATTATTTTCAATTTCATCCATAATCTATTTTTTTCATAAATTCAACAAAAGTTAAAATAAATTAATTTTAAAAATATTTTTTTATATATTTAAAATATCAAAATTAATTTCGGGCCAAATTTCGAGCTCGGGTATTATAAGTTTGCCCATAAGGGAGATCGAGGGGGGAGCCCTACGTGGGGCTTGACCGGAACAGGAGTGGTTGCAGGCTCTAGTTTTCCCGCAGGGGGCTGTGCTGCATGCGCGGGTGCCCTTTCTTGCATGTGTGGGCAGTTGTGCGACAAGCATCGGTGCCGGATCCACAGGGTCTAGGACCCTAGATGTGTGTCGTGTTTTACCATTGGGGCGACTGTTTTGCACAGCTTTAGCGTCAGGTTACGCGAATTGGCCAAGGGATGCCATGTACGGCTAGGGGTACCGGCCAAAGGTCACATCTGTGCCTTCTCCAATGTCTGTTGGTAAGTTTTCTATTTTTCTTTTCAGGTTGATCGATCTAACCGGTTCAAACTAGCCCCAAACCAAGTTTGTTGAACCTGTCCAATTGTGTTAGACCAGTTTTAACCACTAACCGATTCTAGTTGTTTTATGCAGGTTCAAATTTCGCTCCCAACTTTCCCATGGCAAACCAGGATGCGTTGCTTCGGTAATTCTAAATGGGTTAAAGGTAGACTTCCCAAATTAGTCATTTAACACCCCTTAGTATAAATTAAGTCGTTATTTTAATTGGTTAGGATTAGATTAAATTAAAATAATTAGTAACTAAGATTTAATTTCATCAATAGAAAATTTTATTAAGGCTATGTATAGTTTTGTGTAGGCATTGTGGAATTTGAAAAAGGCGTGTTAAAGGATCGTGAAGTGAGCGTTAAGTTTTATTTGTCCGCAAAATGTTAAGTACCTCTAATAGCTATCTTGAAGCCTCACTTGCATGTTTTTGAAAATAAAGAGCATTTTTAAAGTTAAAAATTTTAAGGTTTCTAAACTTAAATTAAGAAAATAATAAAAATTAGCAATTAATGAACAACTCAATAATTTATAAAATTATAAATTGTGGTTTTCACTCATATCGTGTGTTGCTTGATCGATCTTTGTATGTTGTTGTACTGAATGGATGTGAAATGATGATTTGAATGACTTAAGAGAGGTTGTTTGATTTCATGTTAAATGGATAAATTAGAGATTTATGAAGAAGAAAAATTATATGGAAAGAATGCATTGTAAATTAGTAGGAAGTAAATAGAATGAAAACAAGTAAATATAAGATAAAGTTAAAAGGATATAAATAGTTAATATGTATAATTTACATGTAGAGCATAGAAAATAACTTAAGAGAAGCTACATAAATAATCCTATATAAAGAAAAAATAATAATTTAATTTCAACAACCAATGAAACAAATGAAAACTTAAAACTCTAATAAAATTTAGAATGAATTATGAGCTATGAAAAAATAACAATTGATTAGAAAGGAAATGGTAAATTTAAGAAGAATGTAGACTCAAGAATGCGTTAAAGAAGTTTAACTAAAATACAAATAAAAAATTAAATAAGTAGGTAAAAAAAATTATAACCTTACTCAATAAATCTTTAACAACTAAATAAATCTAACTTATAATTAATCATAAGATTTAGGAGATGAATAAGAAAATGATGGGAAATAAAGAAGGATTGAAATTAAAAGGATAATTTAAACAAAACCATAAATTACAAAACCAATCAAATAATAAGTAATATAAACATGCAGTAAATCTAAAATTTCGAAATAAATCTCAAACTACCTAAATACATCAAACTTAGATTAACTAGGCTGACAAATTTGAGAGGAAAGTAAAATAAATTGAAGCATCAAAGTTTAAAAGCATATGAAAAGCTCAATAAAGCAAAGTCAAGTTATAGAGAATGTAAAGTATGTAAATAAAACTCAAAGAAAGAAAATAATGATAGAAACAAAGCAAAAATACAGAGAACATCTCAAAACAAAATTGTAAACATTCGTTAGAACAGTATGGCTGAATTTTAGCAGTGAGTGAACCTTACCAATGAGTGGATTAAAGCCCTTCCAAATGTAGTTGAGATGCATGTCTTTGTTTGGATCACCTAGCTAAGTAATGTTGTGATCAATCTGTGCATGATAGTGTTGTCCTGGCCTATGTGGTAGTGGGGATCCATATCCGCAATGGTACTTCCTCTGTTAGACACTACACGTGCGATTAGAATCGACAATCAAAATTAGAAAGAATAGTAGGAAAATAGAAAACTACAAGAGCACCAAAGAAACTATAAAATAACACTATCTCTAGGATTTTAGATTAAGATTTAAAACCCTATTGTTTGAAATTCATCCTTTTCTAAAAATGTAAGAAACGTTTTACATGTATGTCTGATTGTATGCCGTATGTGCATACATAGGGTGTAGTTTATTAGGCATACTTACTAAGCTTGTTGTTTTGCTCATCCCATTCAAATTCTCATCTTTTTCATATCAAAAAGCATAGATTGCAGTGCCCAAATCAGAAGTTCTGCAATTTATTTTATTTTTAGGTATGTTCTATTTTAGTTTGATTCTTCATATTTTGGTACCTCATGTGTAACACCCACAAAAATTTGTTTTAATTAAATAATTAATAAATATAATTTTTGTTTAATTTAATTTATTTTATTGTATTTTATATTATTTTATTTGGGGTAAAAATAAAGTAAAAATTGAATGAGGATGAAATTGGAAACAATTTTGGGGAAAAGAGGTAAAAATTTGGGTTCTGATGGTATTTTTGAAAGAAAAATTGAAAACTAGAGGTGAGAGTGCAATTTGGAGAAGTTTTGCCACGTGGGACGCCCGGTTAGTAGTCTCGACGAACTAGGACGCGCCACGTGGCAACAGGCACTGATGCAGTGCTCCATGGGAAGCCACGTGGGTGATCCGCGTCCCCGCGATCGAACGACCCAGATCCGTTCCCGCGCGCACTCACAGTCTGGATGTACTCCCTCCTAAATATGATCGAACGGCCAGATTCAAATGCGATCGGACAGCCCAGAGTGAATCGTGATAGACGGTCCAAATTGGATCGCGATGAACGGTCCAGATCAAATGCAATGGACGGTCCAGATCAAAAGTGGACGGATATAAATAACCCCCGTTCGCACCAAATCCTAACCCTAACCGCCAGACCCCCTCGCCGAAGAAGACAACCAAGCCACCGGGGAGCCAATCGCCGCCACCTGCTGCCGCACCAGAACCCTTTTTGACCGCCAAAAAAGGTAAAAACTTCCCATTTTGCACAAAATTTAATTTTAAGCTCACCCATGGCCAAATCGGAGCAAAAAGACTGGCCAATTGGCCAAAAAAACACCTGCGAAGCCCGGCACCGTTGCCGCAGGGAATTTCAAAAAATACCTCTGATGAGGCCCTTCCCAATTCCCATTATGTGTAATTTTTTCACCGTTGTGATCACCGTTTTCCTCTCTATAGGTTGACCGAAGCAAAACACCCAACTGCAACGTGAGCCGGAGAAGCTGTCACACCAGAGAGCCCCGACTTCCGTGAGTTTTGGTTTTTCGAGTTTTTTTGGGCCAACCGAGGCCCTTTAACGTGTTTTCTTATAGGGATCGATGTAAAATCAGTCAAATTTGGCTGAAAATGGCTAAAATCGGCAAACTCGAGGCGGACCGCCGCAGCGGGCAGCAGCGCCGTCGTCAGAGCCGGCGGAGTTGCCGTGTCAAAATTACAAAATTAGTCGAGTAGGTCCTGGGACTGATTTTGGGTTTATTTGGAACATTTGTAGATACTATTAGCTCGTTTAGATTCCCTGAGAAAAATTCAGGGAACCTAAGGACCCCCTCGTAGGCACAGTAAATAGCTTAGCTTTTTGGGTGTCAAATCAAGTAAGGATCCCTCACCCTATTCCCTATCATAGAATTGAAGTTTAAATTAATAATAATATGGTATTTGTGCAAATTAAATAAATGTGCATAATTAATTACGGATTGCTAATAGAGCCCGAACTGAAAATTATTTTTTGTTGATTTCTGTTATTTTATTTTATAGTCTAAAAGCATGATGGTATTTGGTTCATCACTTTTAGGATTTGAATGCATGAATTGCTGCCTTACGTGACTACTGTTTGATTAGGAAATTGAGATATGATTATATTCCCTTATGCATGTTTGTTTGTTTATGTGATCATGGTTGATTTGAAAAATAGAGGCTAAAGGAAAACGAGAAAGTTGTGTTATTAAATAAACAGATGGAACGACAACCTTACTAGATATCCTGGGAGATGGTGGATAAAATGGGTATATATGAAACCCTACCGTGAACGTTGTCTCATACCGGACGGGGTATGGAGACTTGGTAATTTGGCGCTCATACCAGACGGGGTATGGGGACAGTCTGCTTCACCATTATACCAGACGAGGTATGAGGACGGTCCGTAATTGATATTGTTAAAGGAAAGGGTTCACGTGTAGTGGGGACATCCCTATAAACACCCATGGATACTAGTAGGCTAGTGAAAAGGTGACAATTATTGTTTGGTTATTTGACGATGTGTATAGATTTATGATATGTGCTATGTTGTTGATCTTACATGAAATTATGATCCGTATGATATTATTATCTGCATAGGTTGTTTTCATAAATTTCACTGTGATAAGTGAACGGTAAATGATTTTATGATTGATAAATGGATTTGCTAAATTTAGTACTCCATTAGTTATTTTTGTTTTTATACCCATCTTTATTTCTGTGTCGGTGATATACTGTGATATCCTTACTAGGCCAGTGTAGCTCATTTTTTATTTAACCATTTCAGATCAAGAGGACCAGGTTCTAGAGCCCGATCCGCAAGAGGATTGCAAGTAGATGCTAGATATTTTCTCTTTTCCATTTATTTCCTTATTTCTTGTGTTTCTTTAGAAAGGGTGAATTCCATAATGTTGTTCAGTACTTTTAAGTTATTGTGTAAAGAATGTAAACCTTAACCCTTTTATTTCGCTTCCGCACTTAAGTTATTATTTGTTTCCTTTTGAATTTTTGGAGTCGTAGTTGGTATCAGAGTCGCGTTCCTCGGACCCATTCCTTACACAATAATCTTTACGGAACACCAAAATAATGAATTATCACTCAACCTTTACTTGTGAAATGCAGGTATAGAGAGATGAGGAGAGTAAGACCCCCACTAAACCGAGTAACCCGGGATGGTTCACTTAGGGAAGATGTTGACCAGATATTTGAGATGCTGGAGAGACTCATTGCTGCCCAGCAGGGCCAAGAGGAGAGGAGGGAGCTACCTGACTCTCCCCCGCTACCACAGGTTGAGCCACCCCTGCAGTGAGAGGATTTTGAGCCTATACAACCCTACTCCTCCACAGTACCACCCAGCACCACCACAGTATGATCCAGTGGCCCAACCATAATACCACCCGACACCACCATAGTACAATCTGGTGCCCCCACCATATCAGCAAGTACCACCGCAAGGCTCCCTAGTCTATCCTCAACATGGCCCAATCCCTCTTCCACAGGACCCAGCTCCTCCCATGATTAACCCAGATTACATAGAGAGGTATAAGAGATTAAACCCATCTACTTTTATAGGAGATCCTCTTTTGAAGATGCCGAGTACTGGTTAGCAGAGACAGAGAAGGCCTTCAAGACCTTGGGAGTGCCTCCCAAACATAAAGTCACCCTTGCTACCTACATACTAGTGGGAGAAGCAGACCGCTGGTGGGAACTCAAATAGACCACTGTACCTGTTCCAGTTACTTGGGAACAGTTCCTGGCGACTTTTCGTGCAGAATACCTTTCAGAGCATCTCTAATATTTAAAGGAGATGGAGTATGTGCAGTTGGTCCAGGGGAACATGACTGTGTTAGAATTTGCTTGCAAGTTTCTAGAATTGGGCCGATATTCCCCTGAAACATTGTTGGATGAAGGCAGGAAGGCTAGAAGGTTCAAGTGGGGTCTCCGCCTAAAGATCATACAGCATTTGTTTGTGCTGGAGTTTAAGACTTATTCAGCCGTTCTGGCCAAGGCACAGCTAGTGGAGAGGGGCTTCTGCACCCTCTCTCAAACAGTAGGGAACCTCAGACCCTCAGCTTCACCCCGCAGACCAGCACCTAGTGCACCTGTTCAACAGAGTAAGAGGCCCAGGCCGATGATCCAAGCTCCAGTGGTAGGGTGCGGTAAGATCTGTCAGCATTGTGGCAGGGATCATGGGGACTGACCCTGTTATCGCCTCAACAACACCTGTCGCATATGTGATAGTGCCCAACATTATGCGAGGTAATGCCCAAGGAACCAGAATTGGGGCAGACCTCATATCTAGGGCAGAGCTTACAATCTCACCCAGTAGGATGCAGAAGCCAACCCAGACATGGTACAGGGTATGTACACTATCTGTAACTATCTTGCTCATATTTTGATTGATACTGGTGCATCGCATTCATTTGTTTCACATATTTTTGCATCAAAATTTAATGTATTACTTGATAAACTTGATTCTATGTTATTTGTGCCTACTGTTGGGAGTATGAAACTATTGGGAGAAGTTGTCTATAGGGCTTGTGTCATAGATATAACAGATAGAAAATTAAGTGTAGACCTAATAGAATTAGACACGAGGGACTTTGATGTAATTTTAGGAATGATTTGGCTAGCAGCGTATCACACCACCGTAGATTATTTTCGTAAGAAGGTTGTATCAATCCTCCTAATGAGGAGCCATGTACAAATTAATAAAATTGTTTAGAATTTATTCATTCATGGCAAATTTTCTTATTCGTTGAGTACTTTAACCCTGCTATTTTCTCTAACTAGGCAAACCCAAGAAAGAGATTTATATTCAAGAGATTCTGGTAGTCCGAGACTTTCCAGATGTATTTTTGAATGAACTACCTGGACTACTAGTGGACAAGAAAGTGGAATTTACCATAAACCTCCAGCCAAGCACCTAGTCTATTTTGGTTGCTCCTTACCGCATGAGCCGTGTTGAGATAGAGGAACTGAGGAAATATATCACTGAATTGCAGAACAGTGGGTTTATCCGACGTAGTGTGTCCCCTTGGGGAGCCAGAGTCACCTTTGCCAAAAAGGGAGATGGGACATTGAGGTTATGTATTGATTACAGAGGGTTGAACAGAGTCACAATCAAGAACAAGTATCCCCTCTCGAAGATTGATGACCTCTTTGATCAGTTGCAGGGTGCCTAGGTCTTCTCCAAAATAGACCTGCGTTTAGGTTACCATCAGATGAAAATCAGGACATAAAACATCCCCAAAATAGCCTTTTGAATCAGGTATGGACATTATGAGTTTCTGGTCATGCCATTTAGATTAACCAATGCCCCAACCATCTTCATGGACTTGATGAACAGAGTCTTCAGACAATTCTTGGATCAGTTTGTTATTGTGTTCATCAATGACATCCTGGTTTATTTAAAAAGCAGAGATGAACATGCCCACCATCTAGCTCAAGTTTTGCAGGTTCTCAGAAAAAAAAAACTGTATGCAAAGTTAAGTGTGGATTCTGCCTTGAGCAGACCACCTTCCTGGGACACATCATATCAAAGGATGAAGTGTTAGTAAACCCTAAAACGGTTGAAGCAGTGCTCGGTTGGGAAAAATTAACATCAGTTAAGGAGATCCGTAGCTTTCTGGGGATGGTGGGTTATTACCACAGGTTTGTGGAGGGGTTTTCTAGTCTAGCTGCTCCCCTGACTTGGCTCACAAAGAAGAATATCAAGTTTGAGTGGAACGAGGATTGTGAAAGAAGTTTTTTAGAGCTAAAGAAGGGGCTGACTACTGCACATGTGTTGGCTTTACCGAGTGGATCGGGAGGATATACAGTTTATAGTGATGCCTCCTACCTAGATCTGGGTTGTGTTTTGATGCAGCATGGGAATGTCATAACCTATGGGTCCAGACAGTTGAAGAGTCATGAGAAAAACTATCCCACCCATTACTTAGAGCTTGCCGCAATCATATAAGCCTTGAAGACTTGGCGCCATTATTTGTATGGGGAGACCTTCCGGATCTATACCGATCACAAGAATTTGAAATACATATTCACTCAAAAGGATCTCAACATGCATCAGAGAAGGTGGATAGAACTTCTTAAGGACTATGATTGCGACATCTTGTATCACCTGAGTAAGGGTAACATGGTAGCCGATGCACTCAGCAGAAAAAGTGCAGGTACATTAGCCCATTTGATGGTTTCAGAATGCAGACAGATTGGGACCACACAACAGGTACAGCTTCAAGACTTGAGAAGAGTCACATATTTAGGTCACCTGACCGTTCAGCCAGAGTTAATCCAGAGAATAAGGGAATCTCAGTCCACCGATTCCACCCTAGTAGCCCTCAAGAGAGATGAGAAAGGCGATCGGGTGTTCCTCAAGGTCACTCCCTTCAAGGGAATCAGTAGGTTCGGCAAGTGGAGAAAATTGAATCCCCAATTTATTGGACCATTTAAAATCTTAGACAGAATTGGTACCGCCACCTATAGACTAGCATTGCCTCTAAAACTTTTCAGGGTCCATAATGTGTTTCATGTGTCCATGCTACGCAAGTACAACCTGGACCCCTCTCATGTCTTAGCCCACGAGCCTCTTTCACTCTAGGAGAATCTGTCTTATAAGGAAGTACCGGTCGGCATTGTGGATCGAAAGAGCATATTACTCTGCAACCAAAAAATTCTCTTTGTAAAGGTCATATGGCAGAACCACACACTGAGGGAGGCTACATGGAAGCTAGAATCAGACTTTAGAGTTCAATATCCCCAGCAGTTTAATTGAGAGTGAGAAACAAATTTGAGGGACCAATTTTCTTTTAAGGGTGGGAGAGTTGTAACACCCACAAAAATTTGTTTTAATTAAATAATTAATATATATAATTTTTGTTTAATTTATTTTATTTTATTGTATTTTATTTTCTTTTATTTGGGATAAAAATGAAGTAAAAATTGAATGAGGATGAAATTGGAAACAATTTTGAGAAAAAAGGGTAAAAATTTGGGTTCTAGGGGTACTTTTGAAAGAAAAATTAGAAACTAGGGGTCAAAGTGCAATTTGAAGAAGTTCTGCCATGTGGGACGCTCAGTCAGCAGCCCCGACGAATCAGGACATGCCACTTAGCAACGGGCGCTGATGCGGTACCACGCAGGAAGTTACATGGGCAATCCGCGTGCCCGCGATCGAACGACCCATGTCTTTTTCTGCGGGCAAGGACGGCCTAGATGCGCTCCCTCCCAAACGTGATTGAACGGCAAAATTCAAATGCGATTGGACAGCCCAAAGTGAATCGCGATGGACGGCCCAGATTGGATCGCGATGAACGGTCCAAATTTACCCCCTATTTAATCGCGATCAGACAGTTCAGATCAAATATGATGGACTGTCCAGATCAAAAGTGGACGAATATAAATAACCCTCATCCGCACCAAACCCTAACCCTAGCCGCCAGACCCCTTCACCGGAGAAGACGACCCAGCCACCGGGGAGCCGATCGCTGCCACTCGCCACTGCACCAAAATCTTTTTTGACTGCCAAAAAAGGTAAAAACTTTACTTTTCACACGAAATTTAATTTTAAGCTCACCCATGGCCAAATCGGAGCGAAAAGACTGGCCAATTAGCCGGCGAACCCCGGCGGCCCACTGCAGGGAATTTCACAAAATGCCTCCAATGAGGCCTTTCCCAATTCCTGTTAGGTGTAATTTTTCCACTGTTGTGATCATCGTTTTCCTCTCTATAGGTTGACCGAAGCAAAATAGCCGACCGCAACGTGAGCTGGAGGAGCCGCCGCACCAGAGAGCCCCACCGCCAGTGAGTTTTGATTTTTCATGTTTTTTTCAGCCAACTGTTTTCGGCCGAATTCGGCCACACTTGCATCGGTCCCTGCGATAAAACAACCCTAGGGCCCTCGGGGGGGCCAAAAAAATCACGAAAAACTGAGACTTACCGGCGGCAGTGCTCTGGGTGCGGTGGCTCTTCCGGCGTGAGTCGCGTTTTGATGTTTGGCTCTGATTAACCTGTAGAGAAAAGAACGGTGATCACAGTGGTATAAAATTTGCATCAAACGAAGGCCGAGAAGGGCCTCATCGAAGGCAAAAATAGAGGGGGGTCGCGGCGGCACCGCCGGACTTCGGCTGGGTTTTTCGGCCGTTTGGCCGGTGGTTTGGCTCTGGTTTGGCCATAGGCAGACTCAACATTGAAAAAAGAGCCAGGAGGAGAAAATTTACCTCAATCGGCGGTCAAAAACTTCCCCGGTGCGGCGGCGGATGGCGGCGGCCGGCTCCTCCGGCGTTTGGTTCTTCTTCTCCGGCGAGGCACTGGCGGCTAGGGTTTTGTGGTCAAGTGTGGGTGGGGTTATTTATACCCTTTGCCTTTTAATCTTCACTGTCCATCAAGATTAAATATGGACCGTCCGAACGCGATTTAATTGGGATTAAATCTGGGCCGTCCATCGCGATGCAATCTGGGTCGTCCGTGCCTGATTGAATTTGGGTCGTCCGTACACGTGAATCTGGGTCGTCCGTGTGCACGTTTAATTTGGGTCGTTTGTGCGCGCGAGAACGTATCTAGGCCGTCCGATCGCGCGTACGCGGATCGCCCACGTTGCCTGTCCCGTATCAGCGTTTCCTTGCCACGGTGTGTCCTGGTTGGCCGAGGCTGCTGACTAAGGTGGAATTAGTAACCAGCTGGAGTCCGTTTGCTAATGTGGCCGAGGTATGTAGTTTTCTTGGCTTGGCAAGCAACAATTGACAATTCATTAATAGATTCGCCAAGATTGCTGCCCCCATGACTTAACTCACCAGAAAGGGTATACTCTTTGTTTGGAATTATGCATGTAGTGAAAGCTTCATGGAACTAAAGTGTCGTCTCACCTCTGTCCCTGTGTTGATCCTCCCGAAAAATGAGGGGAGATTCTAACTTTACTGTTATGCATCTCATATTGGTTTGGGTTGTATCTTGATGCAGCATTGCATAGTAGTCGCCTTTAGATCTCGATAGCTCAAACTTCATGAGCAAAACTACCATACCAATGATCTGGAGCTGACAGCCATTATATTTGCCTTAAAGATATAGCGGCATTACCTGTATGGTCAAACCTTTGAAATCGACACTGACCATAAGAATCTCAATAAATCTTTTCATAACGAGAGTTAAACATGAGGCAAAGATACTGGATGGATCTTCTGAAGGATTATGATTGTCAAATCATTTATCACCCCAGGAGAGGGAATATAGTCGCTGATGCTCTTAATCGACGAGAACCTGCTGTACTGGCCCAAACCATGGCCTCCAGTTGGAAGATGATGGACATTGTGCAATCACTCTACCTTAACTATTATGGCAAAGGCACCTACCTCGCCCAAATATGAGCCCTACTGGATCTCTTTATGAAGATCTGGGAAACACAGGCCACGGACCCAGAACTCATCAAGAACCTGGGTAAGTTCACTTCGGATGAATCTCCTGATTTCAAGATCTTTGATGATGAATTGTTTAGATTTTGAAACTGAATTTGGGTCCTCGATGCAGTACGCACCAATGTACTCAAGACCACCCATGCTTCCAAGTTATCTATTCATCCCAAAAGTACCAAGATGTTCCGGGAGTTGAAACAACAATATTGGTGGCCAGAAATAAAGAAGGATATAGTTGACTATGTCTCTCGATGCCTTACTTGCCAATAGATAAAGGCAGAACATTAGAGACCCAATGGCTTGCTACAGGGTCTTCCGATTCTCGAATGGAAATTGGAGCACATGACTATGATTTTGTCACTGGATTGCCCAGGACCTGTTCTGGTCGAAATTCCATTTGGGTCATTGTGGATAGGATGACTAAGAATGCCCATTTTCTGCCTATTCAAACCACGGACTCCACCAGTAAGTTAGCCCACCTATATGTAGACGAGATTGTTCAACTTCATGGAGTTTCCTCATCCATTGTATCCGATGCAACTCCCGGTTCACCTCTCACTTTTGGGATAGCTTCCAATAAGCCTTAGGGCCTGGGTTGTACTTCAACACCACTTATCATCCCAAAACAGATAGTCAGTCTGAGTGTACAATCTAGACATTAGAAGACATGTTACGTGCTTGTATTCTCGACTTTCTGATAATTGGTATGAGTGTCTTCCTCTTTGTGAATTCACTTATAACAACAATTATCATTCTAGCATCAATATGGCCCCGTATGAAGCTTTGTATGGAAGGCCTTATCGTTCCCTTACTTGCTGGAGTGAAGTCAGGAACTAGCACCACTTAGAACCAGACTTCATTCAAGATACCATAGAGATTGTCGTAATCATCCATAAGAATTTGGCAACTGCCCAAGGCCACCAAAAAAGCTACACTGATAATCGTAGGCGACCCTTGGAGTTTGCCGTGGGAGATCAAGTTTTCCTTAAAGTCTACCCCTACAAAGGTAAGATGCAATTTGGAAAGAGAGGAAAGTTTAGCCCTCGTTATGTGGGACCTTTATCAATCGTCGAGCGCATTGGACCCGTGGCTTACCACCTCACTTTATCTCGAGAGTTCGCGAGTTTACATGATATCTTTCATGTCTCAATGCTCAATAAGTGCCACCCTGATCCTTCTCATGTTATTCATTGTGATGAGGTACAGGTATAGGCCGATATGACCTATGAGGAGGTTCCTGTGAAAATTCTTAGGTGGATCGATAAGGTCTTGCGTAACAAGATGATTCCCATAGTGAAGGTACACTGGCAGCATCAAACCTCAAAAGAAGCAACATGGGAATTGGAGGACGAAATGAGGAAAAAATATCCAAACTTATTCGAAATAAATTTGGGAACCAAATTTTTTTAGGTGGGAGGGATATAACACCTTGCCTATCACTGTGCTAAAATAATTTGGAAACTCCATTTATTTGGGTCATTAGCCTCCTTAAACTTAAATTAATTTATGTTGTTTAATATTTCTTGAGATTCGTGATCCTGATCTTTTTTTATTTGATTTCTTTTATTATTTTATTATTTCATCTTAAAATATTTTAAATTATTTTATTTTATTTCAAAGAAAAAATTTAGAAAACAAGTGGAAAAACAGTGAAACGAAAGAAAACCCACTCGCAGGAAAAATCCTGCAAGAAAGTAGTTTACCGCACGGGTGCTGGGCACTGTGCACATATGCATGCATGTAGAGTGGACGTGGGGGATACGCACAGTAGGTAGGCTAGCCCCTGTGCGTGCAGTAGCAGACCTGTATGCCTACAAGCTAGCTTGCAGCGCGCCTGCCGAGCACTGCCACCTTGGGCACTGTATCTCCACTGCCTTAGGCGGCGCGTCATCGCCGCCGGTGGAGGAAATTTTCCTCCCTCATTTTTTGTGCACATAATCTTTTTCTTCTCTCTCTTCACCAGATTTCACCACTTAGCATGAATCATATGATTCCAAAATTGTATAAATTGCCCTTCCCCTTCCCTTTCTCTCCACACTTTCATTTCTTCCATTTTTCAAGATTTAGAGAGAGAGAGTAAAATAGTGAGAGAATAAGAGAAAGAAAGGAAAATAGTGAGGGAAGAATAGAAAGAAAGGAAAATAGTGAGGGAAGAATAGAAAGAAAGTAAAATAGTGACGAAGAAAACATCAAGGTTTTGGTAAGGAATTTAATATTACTTTCAACGTCCTAAGGAATATTTTTAGATAAGTAAATTTAATATGATTGTTATCTTGTCTGTTTTGCATGCCTCTGTGTTCAAATGAGTCAAATTGCTCTGATTTTCAAGCATGCTATGTGAATTAATGACACTTGATAAATTTGCATACAATATGTGTAATATGTAGTCTGTAATAAAAAAAGTAAAAAGAAGAGAAAAATAGAAAAGTGGAATAAAGCCTGTATGGTCTGAAATGTATCTATATTGACATGCATATTGCATCAAGTATCTCGTTAGGCTTTTTATATCTTAGGGGTATCTATTCCCTTTGCCCTTTAGGGTATCTATTTCTCCCTCCCCTATTTGGTCTGGAAAGACATAAGAGGAGTGCTCCTAGTGGATGACAGTGTGCCCTCTGACGAGAATGGTATCACACTATCTATAGGCGTCACTCGTGGCTAAGTAATGTCATGACTATAGATATCTATTAGGACTACTATTGTTGGTACGGTTGTGGTAATAGATCATACTATGGTTTGGCCAACTGGAAGTGGGCCTGAGCAAATTGTCGAATCTGTATCTGATCTGATCATTCCACTTGGGTAGTTATAAATCTCTATCTACCCTCAGAGATGGAAGTTTGTAATAGCTTTACGAAACATGACACGAAATATCTGTGTATTTCATAAAACATATTTTCTAGTTCTGCAAGCTCAGGATGACTCATATGACAGGCAAGCTTCAAGATTGGCTGGGTTCTGAGCAACAATTCAATTAAGAACTCTACTTCTCACGAGGAGGCAGATCAGGAAGTTTGATGGGAAAGCATCTGGAAAGTTGCAAACAATCAGTATGGAACACATAGCAAGATCAACACCCATATTCTTGTTTATTGAATTGTTAGGAAAATAATAACAATAAATTTTATTTCTTTTTTGGGGGCTACAAAGTTATAATTTTACTTACACAATCAATTATTGCTCTATAGTTTTCTAACCAGTCTATTCCTAATATCACATCAAATTCTAAAAAATTTAACAATATTATATTCACAAATACTTCTATCCCTAAAGCTTTTATTTTACAATTTTCATATACACAGTGAGCTTCTAATAATTCCCTAGAGGGAGTTTGTACCATTAATATTTTTTTAAAGATTCTGGCCTACTGTCAATCTTATAAGAGAATACACAAGAAATAAAGAGTGAGTAACACCTATATCGATCAAAGCCTTGGCAAAAATATCATGAATAGAAAGCATACCATAGATGAGAATAGAAGTGGGCAAAGCACCAGATTCATTTAAGTGGTACACTTGATCTTGTGCTACAGGCCTGGCCACGTCCTTCGGTCGCTGGGGGCAATCTTTTATAAGATTCCGGGTGCTTCTGCACCGATAGCAGGCGTGATTGATACATGGATAGGGTAGGTCCCCATGCAAGCAACCACAATGCTGACAGGGTTGGGTAAGTCAGGAAGGCTAACTTGTATGGGGGAGCCAAAGCAAGAGGAAGGGCAACTCTGGTTCGTTAATCGAGGTGGCTACTTATTGGATCAGGCAATCTTTATCTAAGCTGTTGGGGTTGTTGTTGTTGGGTACGAACTCGGACAATGCGTTGGTGCTTAGCCGAGATGAGGCCTTTAGCCAACTAGACATGTTCTAACACCTCTGTATATGAGCTGGGTCTTAGCATCACAACTCGATCATAGATGTTAGCACGAATTCTTTTAGAAACTTCCTAGCTTTTTGACTTTTGGGGGTGACCATTAGAGGGGCAAACCTAGGCAGTTGGACAAAATAGGTTATATGCTGGGTAACCGTTAGATTTCTTGGTGGAGGGTCTTGAAATTCCTCTTCCTTCTTTTTTTAGACATAGATAGGGAAAAAGTTATCAAATAATGCATCAATGAAAACTTCTCAGGTGGTAGGGGTACGTAGGACTTCCTTCTTAAGTTGCCACCAGTGTTCGCCTTCACCGTTAAGCATAAAAGCTACAAGGGGAACCTTCTATTCCTCAATCAGGTCTAGAACAGAGAAAAGCTTCTTTATCTATAGGATCTAGGCTTCAGCTACTAAAGGGTCAGAGCCACCTACAAAATGCAGCGAGTTAAGCTTCCTAAACTCTGTTATGTTGTGGGAAATAGACCTTTCGGTCATTCGGTATTCTGAGGCAAGAAGTGAATAAGGGTTGACTTATTTTATCTTATAACTGTAGCCAATACTTTGATGGCTTAGAAGAGTTTGGCAAATTCAACCCTCGTCGGGTGATCCAGGGCTTCAAACCGCTCAGTACACTCTATGGATGGTCTTCCTCAAATCATTCCTACAAAAGAGAGGAAGACAAGAGTTGGTGGTCTAATTTTTTGAAAAGATGACATATTCTTCCTAAGTACTCTAAGGATCTTTCTACCTAAGGCCTCAGTGTAAGGGATTTTATCCGCGTAATTATGCTCTGATACCATATTTGATATTTCAAATGCTAATTAAAGCATGTGGGTGTCAAATACAGATACAGAAACAGAATTACGAGTGCATGATAAAAATTATATGCAGTAGAGCACATTAGTACAAATCTCTTACAAATATATGAGTTCCAATTACATATATATAACTGATGCCAGAAGTGGCTGCAAAATACTAAGTTAAAATGCAAAAGAGGGCCACTTCTTTTATTATACTATTGGACTCATTAGATGCGGGAATGATCAAGCATCCAAGTTTTACAGATCCATGGGATCCTCATAAACTTCAACGGGTAGGTCAGCTAGAGATTCCTCATTTTCTTCCTCATCTGGGAGGCATGGAAAGAGTGAGTTCCGTATGCTCAGTAAGGAAAATAATATTTAAATAACATTGTAAGATTTTAAATGTGAATTATTTTAACATTCATACTTACAATTTGGTTACTTCGTAGACCTATTTTACCTTATGAAAATAATTTATTTATTAAAAAAAAATCACATTAATATAATCAAAACAAATACACATCATATTAGATAGTACAGAAAATCAAATAAATCATGAAATTGTCATATTTTCATGTCATGCTTCATGAAGTCGTTACGACTTCCATATGTGAAGGCAGATACAGATTTTTAACTACCCATGTAGAATGACTAGATCATATATAGATACGGCAATTTGCTCATAAATATTTTCGGCTTGCAAAACCATGGTACGATTTATGACCACAGTCGTACAAACCATAGTAGTCCTATCAGATATCCTATAGTCACAACAGTACTTAGGCAAAGGTGATCCCTAATAGATATTCGTGTTACCACTCTTGTCAGAGGGTACGCCATCATCCACACGGAGTGATTCTCTTACATCTTTCTAGACCAGATGGGGTTAGGGGAACAGATACCCCATATAGGGTTAGGAGAACATATATCCCTCAGAAATAAAAAGCCTAACAAGACACTTGATGCATTATGCATGTCAATACCGATATATACTTCAGACCATTCATGCTTTATTCCACCTTTCTTTTTTTTTGTTTCTTTTATTTTTCAGGTAACCTTACCGGGTTCATATTATTTTCATTACACGCAAATCATCAAGTGCCTATAAATCACATCGCATGCTTGAAATCAAGAACAATTCAACTTATTAAACCTATAAACATAACCACATGCAAAAATAAGTAAGATCACAAATTATCAATTTAGTCTTTTCTTGTCTAAAAATTCCCCTTAAAATGTTTAAAGAAATACTAAATTCCTTACTGAAATCTTGATAATTTTTTCTACACTGTTCTTCTTTTCTTCTTTTTCTTCTCTCTCTAAATCACTTTCTTTCTATCTCTCTAATTCTTAAAAGGTGGAAGAATGGAAATATGGAGAAAATGAGAAGGAAGGACCTTTATTTATAGAAATTGGGAGTTGTTGGATTTATACCAAGTGGTGAAATTTGATGAAGAGAGAGAAATAGATGCTCAGCACAAAAAATGGAGGCAGAAGACCTCCTCCACTAACAGCGGCAGCATGCCGCTCGAGGTGGGTGTCAGCACACTGCCCGAGGTGGCAGTGGCCTCACCGCTCGGCGCACTGTAGGCTAGCCTACGCGCAGGCCCCAAGCGCACAGGGGCCTATCTGCGAATACCTGCTACACGAACGGTGAGCGCACAATATGCAGGCCCTGTCCGCATGCGACAAGACACTCACAGTGTTTACCGGCGCTGCGCGCGCGAATGGGATGTGCGTACTATGTGCGCGTCTCAAGCTAGCTTTACGCGTGTGCGCACTTGCCAGCGCGGGTAGCCCTTTCCTGGGAGATTTTCTCCCATTTTTTCATTTCTTTGAAATTCATTTTTTTAAAATAAATAATTAGACTAAAATAAAATAAAATTAAAATAAATAAAAATTAGCATAATTCAGGAATTATAATAATAATTTGTGTAGAAAATTAAATGAGTTCAATGTGACCTAAAGACCCGAATAAATAGGATTTTCCAAATAAATTAAGCACAGTGATGTGTGGGGTGTTACATTGAGTCTTGCATTAGTTAAACTACATTAAAGAATTAAGAGAGACTTATAAAGGAATAACATATATATTTTTGTAATTATAAGATTAAAACTAACCTAAAGGAGTGTCACTTTCTAATAATTATGAATTAATAGTTTATTTTATGTTATTTAAATGGATACCCAAAGGTAACATATAAATGATGCAAAATATTAAGTATTTTAAGTCCCTTTGAGTGAACATTAGATATGCTAATGTTTTATCTACAGAAAAAAATGGTAGTGATATCAATAGTTCATCATTTATAAATTTCATATTATAGATATACTTAAGTCCTTACAGTAAGCATTGTTAAATTTTTATAGTTCTCACTTCACTATATTCTCTTGTATATGGAATGATAACTTTTGATGGCTCGAATTTTGTAGAGTGGTATGAAGGGGTCTAATTCTCACTTGGTTTATTAGATCTTGACCTGTCTTTAATACTTGAAAAACCTCCTGAAGCTACCAATAATAGTACTCTTGAGCAAATAGAACAATTGAAAACTTGGACAAGGTCAAACAAACTCAGTCTTATGTTTATGAGAATGACTATTACCACTAACATTAAAACTTCTCTCCCTCAAACTAAGATAGCCTCAGAATTTCTGAAGTCTGTGGAGGAACGTTTTAAACGCACTGATAAGTCTCTTGCAGATACGTTGATGCCTGAATTGACCACCATAAAATATGATGGTTAGAAAGGCATTCAACAATGCATTTTGAACATGGTTGAAAAGGCTGCAAAACTTAAGGCATTGGGCATGAACATGGATGAGTCCTTTTTAGTAAAATTTGTCCTTAACTCACTTCCTTCACAATGTGCTCCATTTAAAATTCATTGTAACACTAATAATGAGAAATGGAACATGAATTAGCTTACTAGCAAGTGTGTTGAGGAGGACATAAGATTAAAGCAAGATAGACAATTTTGCCCTTGTAGTTACTCATGGAGGTATGAAGAATAAAGGCAAATCCAAAAAAGTAAAGAATATTCCACGAAAGAAATAGAGTAAACCTGGGAAGAATAACCAAAGTCATGATAGAAAATTTACTCTGAAATGCTACTTTTGTGGCAAGATAGGTGGTCATGCAAAAAAGGAATGTAATAAGCATAAGGCTTGGTTCGAAAAAAAAAGGTATGAATCTTTCTTTTGTATGTTATGAATCAAATCTTACTAAGGTTCCTTCTAATACTTGGTGGATTGATTCTAGAGCCACAACTCATATTACTAATTCAATGCAGGGATTCCTTACAACCCAAAAACTGAAAGAAAGTGAAAAGTTTGTCTATATGGGAAATCGTCTCAAAGTAGAAGTGGTAGTTGTAGGTACCTATCGCTTACTATTAGAGACTGGTCATTAGATGGATCTTTTGAACACTTTTTATGTTCCTTCGATTTCTAAAAATTTAATTTCACTGTCCAAATTAGATGTTGTTAGATATTTAGTTTATTTTAATTATGGAAAGTAAGTTTAGTGTTTAATTCAATGACAGCTGGTTCTGGTATTTTATATGGTAGTTTATATAAAATTTTATTGAATCATGAATTTGCACAAGCTTTAATTACCTTGCATTCAAATATTGATTCAAAACGTTGCTTAATTAATAAAAATTCTTCATTCTCATGGCATAAAAGGTTAGGGCATATATCTAGGGAAAGAATTGAGAGATTAGTAAATGATGAAATTATACGAAATCTTGACTTCATTGATTTCTAAGTACGCATATATTGTATAATAGGAAAGCAAACTAAACATACAAAGAAAGGTGACACAAGAAGTAATGAGCTTCTTGAGATAATTCATACAGACATTTGCTAACCACTCTCCATTACTTGTTTCACTGGAGAGAGATATTTTTTCACTTTCATTGACATCTTTAAGGTGTTCATTATAGAGGTTGCGAGACAATTAGATAGAAAGATTAAGATTGTTAGATCTGATCGAGATGGTGAATACTATGCTAGATATGATGGGTCAGGAGAAATCTTGATCTCTTTGCCAAATTCCTGGAAAAGCATGGCATTTATGATCAATACATAATGGTAGGTATGCCACAGTAGAATGGTGTTGCTAAAAGTTATAATCATACTTAATGGAAATGGTTAAGAGTATGATGAGTTTGTGACATCCTGAATGCTAATTAAGGCATGTGGGTATCAAATACAAAAACAAAATTACAAATGCATGATAAAAATCATATACAGTAGAGCAAATTAATACAAATCTCTTACAAATATATGAGTTCCAATTATATATATAACTAAGGCAAGAAGTGGCTGCAAAATACAAAGTCAAAATATAAAAGACGGCCACTTCTTTCAATATACTATTGGACTCATCAGAGTGCAGAAATGATAATGCGCTCAAGTTTTGCAGATCTACAGGATCCTCATAAACTTCGATAAGTGGGTCAGCAAGCAATTCTTCATTTTCTTCCTCATCTGGGGGGTGCATGGAAAGAGTGAGTTCCGTATGCTCAGTAAAAAAAAAACAGTATTTAAATAATATGTTAAGATTTTAAAGGTGAATAATTTAACATTCATACTTACCATTTAGTTATTTCGTATACCTATCTTACCTTATGAAAATAATTTATTTATTAGAGAAAACATCACGTTAATATAATCAAAACAAACACATATCATACCAGATAATAGAGAAAATGAAATAAATAATGAAATGCTCAAATTTTTGTGTCATGCTTTGTGAAGTTGTTACGACTTCCACCTCTCAAGGCAGATACAGATTTTTGACTCCTATGTGGAATGACCAGATCATATACACAAATGGCAATTTGCTCAGGCACATTTCTGACTTGCCAAACCATGGTACGATCTATGACCACGGCTATACCAACAATAGTAGTCCTATCAAATATTCTATAATCACGACAGTACTTAGCCAAAGGTGACCCCTAACAGATATTCGCGTCACCACTCTCGTCAGAGAGTATGCTGTCATCCAAATGGGGAAGGAGAAAATAGATACCCCAAATGGGGTTAGGGGAACAGATACCCTAGATGGGGTTAGGGGAATAGATACCTCTTAGAGATAAAAAGCCTAACGAGACAGTTGATGCATTATACATGTCAATACAGATACATATTTCGGACCATTCATGCTTTATTTTACCTCTTTTTTTTTTGTTTCTTTTATTTTCCAGGTAACCTTACCAGTTTCATATTTTTTTAATTACATGCAAATCATCAAGTGTTTATAAATCACATAGCATGCTTAAAATTAAGAACAATTCCACTTATTAAATCTATAAACACGAAAGCATGAAAAAATAGGAAAGATCACAAATTATTAATTTAATCTTTTCTTCTTGTCTAAAAATAGCTTTTAAGACGTTTTAAAAAATACTAAATTCCTTACCGAAACCTTGATAATTTCTTTTACACCATTTTTCTTTTCTTGCTCTCCCTCTCTCTCTTTCTCTAATTCTTGAAAGGTGGAAGAATGAAAGTGCGGAGAAAATGGGAAGGAAGGGCCCCTATTTATATAAATTGGGAGCCATTGGATTTACACCAAGTGGTAAAATCAAGTAAAGAGAGAAAAAGATGCTCGGCACAAAAAACGAAGGAGGAACACCTCCTCCACCACTAACCTATCCCTTGAAGTCTTTGAGGATCCCGTGGATCCATAAACTTTTCTAAGAGCATGACTTATTTTACACTCTAATGAGTCCATTTATATAATGATAGAAATGTCTCTCTTTTGTATTTTGTTATTTTTTATTTTGTGGTTAATTCTAGCCTCATATATATATACATGTAATTGGAAACTCATATATTTTGTAAGAGATTTGTAATTATTTGTTTCGCTGCATACATTATCTATTATGCACTCGTAATCTATTTCTGTATCTGACACGCTTATGCCTTATTTAACATTTGAGATGTCACAGAGTTCCTACTAAGGCAATATCTGTAACTCATTTTAAGTTGTCGACTGGTAGGAAACCAAGTTTAAGACATTTACATATACGGTCTAGTAGAGGCAACAATCTTCAATCCTTATGAGAAAAAGCTAGATATAAGGATAATTTCTGGAAATTTTATTGGTTATTCAGATAAGTTTAAAGGGTATAGATTTTACTGTTCTAACCATGGTACGAGAGTAGTTGAAACCAGCAATACCAGATTCTTAGAGAATGGTGAAATTAGTGGAAGTGAAGAACCAAGAAAAATAGATCTTAAGGAAATAAGAGTGGATATCCCACCACCTTTTTTGCCTAAAAAAACAATTATGGCTCATCCTTCTCAATAAGTTATAGAAAATGAGTTACAAAATAAAAATGGTTCATTACCACAAGAGGATGTCGTCATTGAAAATGTTATAAAACAACCTCAATCAATGCCTTTAAAAAGATCTCAAAAGGAAAGGAAAAATACTGTATTAGATGATTATGGTATATCTACAAGAATCTTATTTTGATATTGGGATAAGAATAGATTCGATTACGTTTTCACAAGCCATGAAAAGTGATGATTCTAATAAATGGATAGAAACTATGAAAGAAGATTTGAAATCTATAGACCATAATGATGTATGAGAGCTTGTCGAATTACCTAATAATTGTGAAATTATCAGTTGTAAATTGGTCTTCAAGACCAAACACGATGTTAAAGGCAAACTAATGATCAAAGGTTTTACTTAAAAGGAAGGTATAGATTATAGAGATACCTTCTCTCCAATTTCTAAAAATGACTCCCTTAGAATCATCATGACACTTGCAGCACATTTTGATTTAGAATTACATCAAATGGATGTGAAAACAATTTTCTTGAATGGGAATTTGGATAAAGATATCTATACAGAAAAACATGAAGGGTTCACAAAGAAAAGAAAAGAAAACTTAGTTTGCAAATTAAAAAAATTCATTTATGGTCTTAAATAAGCTTCCAGACAATGGTATATAAAGTTCAATGATCCCATTACATCTTTCAGATTTAAGAAAAATATTGTTGATCAATGCATATATCTAAAAATTAATGGAAACAAATTTATATTTCTCATGCTACATGTGGATGATATTTTGTTAGCTAGGAGTGATCTTTGTTTGTTATACGAAACTAAGAAATATTTCTCTAAAAATTTTCAAATGGTTGATATAAGTGAGGCAGCCTATGTTATTGGAATAGAAATCTTTAGAGATTGATCTCGAGGATTATTAGGTTTGTCTCAAAAATGATATATCAACCAAATTCTAGAGAGATTCAATATGCAGTTATGTTCGGTCAGTATTGCACCCATTATGAAGGGCGACAAATTAAATAAAACTCACTGCCGAAGGAATGACTTAGAAAGGGAGCGGATGAAGAAAATTCCTTATGCATATGTTGTGGGAAGTTTGATATATGCCCAAACCTGTACTGGACCAAATATTAGCTATGCTGCTAGTATACTAGGAAGATATCAAAGTGATCCAAGAATTAAACACTAAAAAACTAAAAAACAAATGTTATGAGGTATCTTCAATGAATAAAAGATTATATGCTCACATATAAAAGATCATAACAGTTATAGGTCTCTAGATATTCAAACTCAGATTATGGTGATTGTCGTGATAGTTTAAAGTCTACTTTAGGTTTTGTCTCTATGCTAGCAAATGGGGCAATTTCATGGAAGAGTGTAAAACAGTCCATTACTGCCTCATCCACAATAGAGGATGAGTTTATAGCATGTTTTAAAGCCTCAAGTCATGCTTGGTGGTTGTAAAATTTTATCTCAAGGCTTGGTGTTGTTTACTCTATTGCAAAGCCACTGAGAATATTTTGTAATAATATCACAGTTGTTTTCTTCTCTAAGAATGGAAAATATTTTAGTGGATCCAAACACATGAACTTAAAGTATTTAATTGTTATAGAAAGAGTCCAAAAATAACAAGTGTTTATTAAAAATATTAGTACCACATTATGATTGTTGATCCATCGACTAAAAGATTACCTTAAAAGACATATGTAGGACATGTTGTAAAGTTAGGTCTTTTGAGTAATCCATAATATGACGATGAATGTTTTAGTGGTTGAATAATTGACATTTTGTGCATCAAAGTTTATTTCTATTGTTCTATTTTTTAATCATGGGTGCACAATTTAGCATTTAATCAACATGGAATGCCTTGACAAGACAAATTATAGAGGTTGTTTTGGCATTATGGACTGAATTAGTAAAGGTTATTTATGTGTGGTGTATACAATAAAATGTTACATTGAAGTCATGTGACTGCTGTGACATCCCAAATACTAATTAAAGCATAAGAGTGCCAAATACAAAAACAGATATGAGTGCATTTAAGATAATTATATGCAACGAAATAAAATATTACAATCTCTTACAAAATAATAATAGAGTTCCAAATCTTATAATCTGAGGCAAAACAAAAGTAAATACAAGCTTCTACAAAAGATGAACTCATTAGAATACGAAACAAAACATGCACTCATAACGGTTTATAGATCCACGGGATACTCAAATGCTTCAATAAATAGGTCAACGATCAGTTCCTCACTATTGTCCTTATCTAAGAGGGCATGAAAAGGGGTGAGTTCCACATACTCAATAAGAAAAATAATATTTAAATAACATCACTAAGATTTCAAAAGTAATTAAACTTTAAATAAAGGGGTACCTTATTTACTCACCATCGGGACTCGTGTTATTATGAAAATAATTTACTTTATTATCAAATCAATCATGTCAAATCATGTCATAATCGTATCAAATCTTATCAATCATATCATGTCAATCAATCAATCATGCGTAGATTAAATAGAGAAAATCAAACAAATCATGTCATATTTTTGTCTTCTTTTATTTTTCATGTGAAGTTATTTTGACTTCCATCTACTAAAGGCAATACGGATTTCCGACTACCAATGTGGAATCATCAATTCATTTCATATAATATCAGCAATTTGCAACTTATTAAATTATCAACATATTTACGGTTTGCCAAACTATAACAGGATCTATGACTACGGTTGTGCAAACCACAGTGGTCCTAAGTGTAAACTATAGTCTTGGTCGTACTTCACCAAAGGTGACCCCTATAATCATATCGCGTCACCACTCTCGTCAGAGGGTATGTCATCATCTACAAGGAGCAATCATCTCATGTCTTTTCAGACCAAATGGGGGAGAAATAGAAAATTCTTCAGAGATAAAAAATCTAACGAATCATGTCATTTATGCCATGCATGCCAATATCGATAAATATTTCCTGTGTATACAATATAACATCATACTTCATCTTATTTATCTTAACATAAACATGTTTGAACACTTATCATATGTATAAATAATCATACTAGTTAAATATGCAAACAAATGGTTTATAATTGTTCATATAAACATGTATTATCACGTAACATTTGCGTTAAATCATGAAAAAAATTAAGCATGCAACCAACCAATAATTTTCCATTAAATTGATCTAGAAATATTCCTTAGATATAAAAATAAATACTAAATTTCTTACCAAAACCTTAATGTTTTTCCTACGTTCTTTCCTTCTTTTATTCCTTTATATTCTCTCTCTAGAATCTCTTTGGTGGAGGGAAGAATGAAGTTAGAGTGGTGAAGAAATGGTGAAAAGGGGCCTCTATTTATAGAAAATATAGTTCGTTAGATTTATGCCAAGTGAAAAAATCTTGTGATCAGAGAGGAAAGGAAAAGGTGACTTGATGCGATGAAACAACTGATGGACGTGACTGATGGATGGCCAACGTGACGACAGCGACATGATGACGGTGCAAAAACTGGAGGCATGGCACTTAAACGACAGTGGCATACCACTCAATCGGTGGCGGCACGCCACCCAACTAGCAATGCATGCCCCCAAAGGGGCAGTGCGCGTAAATCACACGCCTCGTGCTTTATGCAGATGGAATGCGTTTGCAGGCACACGTCCTGTGCTGGCCGCACGTGTGCGCACGTGTACGTGCGATGCCCGGGGCCCGTATAGATAGGAAGGCATTCTCGCGATCTTTTCCGCAAGATTTTTCTACCTGTTTCTCCAGAAATCTTTTTAAAATAATTTAGTTAATTAAATAAATTTTAAAATAATTAAAAAATTATTTAATTAAATAAACAACAAATACGTTAGTTTGTAAAAATTCAAAAATTAAATTTAAACCCAATTCATTCGAAAATTAGATCATGAAATTTAAAGAGTTCAAATGGCCTTAGGGCCTGAATAATTAGAGGTTTTACATAATAATTAAGTACAAAGTTTTTCAGGGTGTTACAACCGTTGTGATTCACATTTATAATCTAAGCTATTTCAGTATTATGGTATAGTAATTTTAGGCTTATTAACTGATTTTATTGGGATTACCTATCAAATTAATTTATCAATAAAAATATTTTTAATATGAAAATTTATATATATTACTATAATTTTTATAATCAGTTTAGTGGATTAAGTGAATGATACCTAAAATCATATATAACCCTGAGAAAGTTAAAGGTACCTTGATGGAGTGGATAATCTTAAAATAAATTATAAAATTATTGTATTTTATTATTATTAAATTATAATAATAGAAATGATTATCAACATATTTAATTATCATGAAAGTGTTTTTATCTCTTCTCTCATCTATAAAAGGAGCACATGTTCCCCTTCCATTTGAGTCTTCCATCAACTAAAGTTCTAAAATTCTTGTGCATATAGTTAGATAGAGAGAATAAATGACTTAGAGAATTAAGGATTTTGTCAAGGAATCTCTCAATCACACTATGACTATGACTGCATCATCTTCGAATGATATGTATCCTTAACTTTTTTATGCTTTTCTTTTTCTTAAGATATGTTGAATTCAATAAAAAATAACTTCCACATCAAATTTTCTTACATCTCAACCTTCTCTATCTAAATCATTCTATCCTTAATTCTCTAACTAAATCTTCCTAAATCAATCTTGATATTTTATTTTATTATTTGAATTTAATGTTAATTTGCTTTATATAACTCTTTGTGATTTAAGGATTTAATTAGTTAGTATTATTATTCTATTATTTATTATCTATTATTATTACTTTATTTTATTTTTATCAACTTGATGCATTTTATTTTTATTTTATAATTCTTTTAAGTCTTATTCATCAATTATTTTGTCTAATTCGTACTTCACTCCTTAATTTTCTCAAAATTGACTTCAAATTTCATTTACTTCTAACTTAAATCAGTCTATTCAATCCTCCTAACATATTCAGAGATATACAAAAGATGAAACGAAGTATTCACAATCTTCAACAAGCAAATGAGGATGAAAATTATAAAAATCACTAAAATTCCACTTTCAAACCACCTCACCCTTACCTATTTGCATGCTCTGAATTTCATAAAAATTATTATGAAAACACTTTTAAAAAAAAATTATGATATGAAGGCTTCATATTGGTTACTAATTATACTTATAGACTTTGAAGTGAAAGGATTCCTATTGGAACTCCAAAAATATCCCAAATTTGAAAAAAAACATGCACAACAACTAAGCCTTCTCAGGATAGAGATGAACTTGAGAGTTTTATGCAATCCTATTGCATGCACATTTTATTTCTACGATTATTCTAGTTACTAAAATGGCCATCCAATTTAATTTTTCTTATTTTTTCTATTTGGTTAAATACGTAGTTTCTCAAATATTACTTTTTTCTTATTTTATATTAATTTTACACATAAATCCTTTTATTTAATTTACTCAAAATCTTAGTTCTATTGATCAAATAGTTTATGATTATTCTTAAAATACTAATCCTACTTAAATTTTTTATTTAGATTATTTCATCTATTATTTATTCAATTCTAATTATTATTTACATAATATTTCTTTTCTATTACTTCACAATTATTTTGTTATAAAATTAAATAAAATTTAATAACTTGTTTATATATTTATTAAATCAAAATTATTTCCCAAAAATTATTCATTTTAATATTTTAAATTACCTTTTCCTAATTATTATAAATCATGAGTAAATTAATCTACTCATTAATTACTTATCCAATCAAATTAAATTTCCATTAATTACTTATTCAATCAATTTTAATTTTTATTAATTATTTATTCAATCTAATCTAATTCCCATTAATTACGTATTCAATAAAATTCAATTCTCATAACTATCACCATTTATTAAATTTCCCATTTCAATTTTAATTCATTTATTCCACTCCCATATATTTATATATACACTTAATGTTATATAAATTTTTCTAATACATACAATTTACACCTTAAATTAAACATCTTCGTATACTTATATATATAAATATATATTCTATTTAATATTTTTTTCTTACAGTTATTTTATATTATATATACATATATTTACATATCAAGTATATATATATATATATATATAAAGCTTACTCTCAATCCTAGTTCTTTTATTTCCTTTAAATTTACTAATTCAAATTTTAATTTTTAATTTTTTTTTATCATTTGTATTTGTTAATCTTTTATATTGTTTTCTTCTCGTTCAATATTTGATTTCTCCATCATTTAATTACTATATTTTGCTCAGCTGTTTTACAAGATCCCAAGTAAATCTGAACGGATCTACATACACCAAAAACTCAAGAAAACTAATAAAAATAAATCGTTTTTAATCATAAACATCTAACATATCTAAGTTCAAATCGACACCATAAGCCATTATAATTTTTTGAATCCAATTTGCATCCCGAAACTCTAGCTCTCGAAAACATGAATCGCAAGAAACAAAATTTGAACTAATGCGTTTAAACATTTTGAGAAAAAAAAAATCTGTGAATTAAGAACTATAGCATTGTTACCCAGGCGCAGGACCGAATATGCCTCGGCTTCATGGCAGTGAAGTTTGGGACACTTCCATCAGCAAGCACACCCGTAAGTGTTTTATGATTTACAAAAATGAAAATGGAATTTGTTCAGGCAGATGGATGACTTACTGAGAAAAAGAGGAGCTTTAGCCATGAAAGGCGTTCGAAGAACTGGTGGAGCTTATGGGTTTTATGTTCGTATGTAATATCCTGAGCTCGGGATGATATAATTTAATTTTTTAATAATAACAATAATAATCGTTAATTTTAATTTTCTTTTTTTTTTAAGAAATATGGATTTGGGATGAATTTAAAAATAATTTCAAAAAATATGGCAAAACTGTAAATAAAAGGAGCGTGTATTTGAAAGAAAAGTTTGAAAACAGGGGCTAAATCGCAAAAAGAGAAACACGACTACGTGGGACGGCCACGTCAGTAGCACAACAAATCAAAACATGCCACATGGCAGACACACTGGCTCGAGTCCCACGGGATAACCACATAGGTGATTCACATGCCTGGGCAATCCAATGGCCCGTGCTCACTCCCGCGTACACGAATGGCCCAAATCAATTCCCCTATTAGGTGCAATCGGATGCTCCACATGTCTTCGATCAAATGGTCTAGATCCATTCCCCAATTAGACGCAATCGAACAATTGAGGAGGCACCACGCGGACCTAGATGGACGGCCCATATCGAGGGAAGGGAAGTATTTAAACGCCTCTTCCACCGAAACCCTAACCTTAGTCGCATGCCTGCTCGCAGAAGAAGAAGAAGAAGGGCAGCCGGATGAGAAGCCCAACCACCAACACCGCCATATTGAAGACCCAAATCGACATTGGTAAGTGCAATTTTCTATTATTCGTCCTGTTTTTCCATTTTAAGCTACCTAAAACACTCTTTAATGCATAAAAACCCAAGTAAAGGCCGTAACCCGAGGAAGAAAAAGGCGGAGCTTGGCTGAGCCGCCGCACAAGAAACTAAAAAATGTTTTAGTAAGCTGAATCCTCTTCCTGTTCACTCTGTTTTCCCCACCCCTCAACTACATAACCTGTTTTTGATGCAGGGTGATAAGGAAGAGCGGCTGAGCCACTACACTAGAGATCAAAAAACACCTGTTAGTCTCAGTTTTTCCCTTTTTCCACCAATAGAGATCTCTTAAACATGAATTGAAAATGTTTTTACTGAGAATTGATCGAAACTAGCCTGACCGAGAGGAGGAACTACCGGAAAAGGAGGACTGGTGGGATTTTTCCCCTTTTGGCTATTTTTTTTTTCGTATTTTTACGTTATTTTGACGTAAGTTTTTGTTTTAGCAAAAAAACCCACTAAATTCAGGAATCGAGAACCATCAGGAAGCGTAGGAAAAAAGATAGTGTTTCATACACGGAACTAGGATAAGAATCCCTCACCCTTTTTCTTTGTTTGGTAAAATTGAATCTAAACTGATAAATGAATGAAAAATTTAGTTAATCTGTAGTCCTCTAATCAATTAAAGTACAGATTGCCAATGAAGCAAGTAATCGATCAGTTTGCATCTGTTTAAGTTCTTAATTGCAGTAAAAGTCTCTACAGTTGTTATTATGCTATTTTTTCATTGTACTGTATACTTTAAAATGTCTGTTTTGAATTCAACAACGAACGCAGTAAGATCTCTCTATACATTTTGTCCTGTTATTCAATTGTGCATTTAATTGGTTGTTATTGGTATAATGCATGCTTGTTCCATGTACTTACCCTAAAATGTGAACTTATGTGGTTAGGATACAAATATACGAGCTTCATAGGGCTAAATAATAAATAAAAAAAATAATATGCGTGAACTAATATGGTTGAATAAAAGGGCTTATCAGGTGTCTTGAGAAAGAGTATACGGACTAGGTGCATAGAGTAAACCCTACTATAGACGTTATCCTCAATTGAATAGGATTGAGAAGTCCCATACCATAAGGGGTTGGGAATTATTTTGATCATACTCATACTGGACGGGGTATTGAGGTGATTGTATATTTGGTGCCCATTATCAAATGGGGTATTGGGATGGCCGTTTGATTATAGAATGAATGTTTGTGTCCATATGTAATGGGGACCCCTATGGTTCCCCAGTGGCACCGGTAGACAAGTTAAAATGATAAAGGTGAATGAGATAGGAATCAGTTTTGGCGAAAAAAGAAAAGTTAATTGTTGTATGTCTTTTAGAAAGCACATTGTAAATTACTATTCTTATTCTTATCTTCATAAATGGCATTTAGGAACTTACAGATGAGTTAAAAATTTTAATGTTTTTAGTTAAATGATTTTTATTAAAAATGA
Organism: Carica papaya; assembly: GCF_054855325.1. Lineage (NCBI taxonomy): Eukaryota > Viridiplantae > Streptophyta > Magnoliopsida > Brassicales > Caricaceae > Carica > Carica papaya. Next base: position 28,452,708 of record NC_142317.1, read on the forward strand.
GCTCTATTGATTGTTTTATGATTTCTGCAAACCTTTAATTTTCTATATCAGTGGTAAGACGTTGATATTCTTACTGAGCCAATATAACTCACCCTTTATTATTAACCATTTTAGATCAGGACGACCAAGACCCAGATCATGAATAATAAGAAAACTAGCTAGAAAAATGTCTCTCTGTGTAACACCCAAGTGTTTTTTTCTCTCTTATTTTATCTTATTATTTTTATTGTTATTTATTTGAATTTTTTAGATTTTTATTTAATTTAATTTAATAAAAATAAAAATAATAATAATGATAAAATTGGGTAAAAATATTATTTGGATTTAATTGAAATTGATTTTAGAAAAAAGGGGTGAAAATTTGAATTATGGGGGTGTTTTTGAAAAGAAAATCGGAAACTGGAGGCCAAAATGCAATTTAGAAAAGTTGTGCCACATCAGCAGCCATGTCAGCAGCCCAGTCAGTAGCCCCGGCCAACCAGGACACGCCGCGTGGCAAGGAAACGCTGACACGGGACGGGCCACGTGGGCGATCCGCGTGCGCGCGATCGGACGGCCAAGATCCGTTTTCGCGCGCACGGACGACCCAGATTCACGCGTACGGACGGCCCAGATTCAATCAGGCACGGACAGCCCAGATTGCATCGCGATGGACGGCCCAGATTTAATCCCAATTAAATCACGATCGGACGGTCCAAATTTAATCTTGATGGACGGTTGAGATTAAAAGGCAAAGGGTATAAATAACCCCACCCACACCTGACCACAAAACCCTAGCCGCCAGTGCCTCGCCGGAGAAGAAGAACCAGACGCCGGAGGAGCCGGCCGCTGCCACCCGCCGCCGCACCAGGGAAGTTTTCGACCGCCGATCGAGGTAAATTTTCTCCCCTGGCTCATTTTTCGATGCTGAGTCCGCCTATGGACAAACCAGAGCCAAACCACCGACCAAATGGCCAAACAAGCCAACCGAAGTCCGGCGTAGCCGCCGCGACCCCCCTCTGTTTTTGCCTCCGATGAGGCCCTTCCCGGCCTCCGTTCGATGCAAATTTTATACCACTATGATAACTGTTCTTTTCTCTACAAGTTGATCGGAGCCAAACATCAAAACGCGACTCACGCCGGAAGAACCGCCGCACCCAAGAGCACTGCCACCGGTAAGTCTCAATTTTTTGTGATTTTTTTGGCCCCCCGAGGGTCCTAGGGTTGTTTTATCGCAAGACCGATGCAAGTGTGGCCGAATTCGGCTAAAAACGGCTAAAAACGGCCAACCCAAGGCGGATCACCGCCGCAAACGGCAGCGTCGTCACCGGAGCACGGCGGAGCCGCCGTGCCAGAATTCTGATATTGGCCAAAAAGGGTCCTAAGTCTGATTTGGGATTTTTTGAGACACGTGCAGGTACTGGTAGTGCGTTTCAATTTTTTGGAAAAAATTTAGGGAAATTAGGGGCAGCCTGTAGGTGTATTGTAGAGTCGAATTAAGACCCCGAAATAAGTAAGGACTCGTCACCCTATTTCCTATCACGGTATTAAAGCTAAATAAATAATTAAACTGTACTTTTCGACTTTATAGATCTATAATTGATTAAGGTTGCCAATGGAGCCCGAGTCTGATGCAGTGTTGGTCTATTATTGTTTGATCTAATTTTCAGTATTAAATGCAGTATGATGTTTGATGTAATTATGTTATGGTCTCGTATGCATGAATCATGGTTTCATTTATTATGGTTTGTATTATGGTGAACCCGATACTGTGTTGTCTTATTTAGTGTCAATTACTGGTTTACATGTTGTGTATGATTGGATGATTGAGATCACGAAAAAAGGCAAAAAGGTTATGTGAATTGATTAGTGGATAATGTGGACAGCGTGACTAGATATCCTAGGAGATGGTGGATGGACTGGGTCTGTAGGGAACCCTACCGGGAACAAGGTCTCTCATACCGGACGGGGTATGGAGACCTTATGTGTTTTGGCGCCCATACCGAATGGGGTATGGGGATGGCTCGTTTCACCTTCATACCGGACGGTGTATTGAGGTTCATGATTTTAACACCCATACCGGACGGGGTATGGGGACGGCCCTGGAATCAGGTTGTAATGTTAATGATTCACGGGTAGCTGGGACCCCCTATGGATCCCCATGGATACTAGTAGGCTGGTAAAAGAGGAAAATATGTTGTTTAATGATTAAAATGCAAAGGCATGGTAAGTGTTATGTTATAAAGTCTATATGATTTCATGATGATGATAATGTTATTGCTTTCATATGTTGTTTTCATGGATCTCATCGAGGTAAGTGGACAGTAAAGGTTTTTATGTTAATAAACGAGTTCGTTATAAATTATGCTCAATTGGTCATTTTTGTTTTCTACCCACCTTTACTTTCGTAGCGGTGAGATAGTGTGATGTCTTTACTGGGCTGGTGTAGCTCATTCCTTATTTAACCATTTTAGATCAGGAAGACGTTGTTCCCGAGCCTGTTCCGCAGGAAGATGGCGAAGGGGACGCCTAAAGACTTCATAGTTATATTTATAGTTCTTATTTCGAGTATCTCTTTTAGTTAGTTTGTTCTTTCATGTTTTGAGTACGTTTTGGTTATTGTGTAAGGGATGTTAATCAAATTTTTATTACGCTTCTGCATTTGAGATTTTTAATACATACATTTCATTTAAATTTCCGAGGTCATTACAGTTGGTATCAGAGCCGCGTTCCTCGGACCCATCCCTTACACAATAATGCTTAGAGAAATATTCACCGATAAATCGTTACTCAACCATTCCTTATGAAATGCAGGTGCAGAGAGATGAGGAGAGGAAGACCCCCACTAAACCGAGTGGCCCGGGATAATTCACTTCAGGACAATGTAGACAGGTTATTTGAGATGATGGAAGGGTTCATAGCTGCCCAGCAAGGGCGAGAGGAGAGAAGGGAGTTACCCGACCCTCCTCCACTACCGCAGGTTGAGCCTCCGCTACAGCAGGCTGATCCCGAGCCACCCCGGCACGAGCCTGCTCCTCCACAGTACCACCCGGCACCACTGCCGCAGTACAACCCGGTGCCCAAGCCACGGTACTACCCGGCACCACCACAGCACAACTTAGTGCCCCCATCATATCAGCAGGTGCCACCACAGGACCCCCCAATCTATCCCCAGCCGGGTCCAGTCCCTCCTCCACGGGATCCCGCTCCTTCCTTGATCGACCCGGGCTACATAGAGAGGTACAGGAGACTGAACCCCTCTATCTTTACAAGGGGATCCTCTTTTAAAGAGGCCCAATACTGGCTGGCGGAGACTGAGAGAGCTTTTAGGACCTTAGGAGTAGTTCTTGAGCAGAGAGCTACCCTTGCTTCCTACATGCTGGTAGGGGAAGCAGGACGTTGGTAGGAGCTCAAGCAGACCACCCTGCCTACACTAGTCACTTGGGAGCAGTTCTTAGCGGCCTTCCATGCAGAGTATTTCCCTGAGCACATCGACACCTAAAGGAAACGAAGTTTGTTCAACTGGTTCAGGAAAACATGACAGTATCAGAATATGCTCGTAAGTTCCTAGAACTGGGCCGATACTCCCCGGAGACATTGATGGATGAGGGCCGAAAGGCCAGGAGATTCTAGTAGGGTCTCCGCCCAGAGATCAGGCAACACTTGTTAGTACTGGAGCTCAAGACATATTCAGCAGTCCTAGCGAAGGCACAGATCGTGGAAAGAAGCTTCAACACCCGTCCTCAACCAGGAGGGAGTTCCCGACCCTCAGCTCCGTTCTGCAGGCCAGCACCTACTGCGTATGCCCAACCAAATAAGAGGCCCAGACCAGCCATCCAGGCCCCTCCTCAGGCTCCAGGGGCAGCACGTGGAAAGATCTGTCAGCACTGCGGCAGAGATCACGGGGACCGACCCTGCTACCGCCTCAACAACACTTGTCGCATTTGTGGCAGTGCCCAGCATTATGCAAGAGAATGCTCGAGGAACCAGAATCAAGGAAGGCCTCCTATCCAGGGCAGAGCTTATAACCTTACCCAGCAGGATGCCGACGCCGACCCAGATGTGGTACAAGGTATGTATACTATCTGTGACCATATTGCTCATGTTTTATTTGATACTGGCGCATTGCACTCTTTTGTTTCACATGCTTTTGCTTCTAAAATTAATGTATCACCTGATAAACTTGATTCATTATTGTTTGTGCCTACTGCCGGGGATGAAACACTACTAGGGGAAGTTATCTATAGGGCTTGTGCCGTGGAGATAGCAAATAGGAAACTGAGTGTAGACCTGATAGGGTTAGACACAGGAGATTTTGATGTAATCTTAAGAATGGATTGGTTAGCGGCGTATCACGCCACCATAGATTTCTTTAACAAGAAAGTTGTATTTAATCCTCCTAACGAGGAGCCATTTACAAATTAATAAAATTATTCAGTACTTATTCCTTGATGGCAAGTTTTCTTAACTTCTAGTGCCTTAATCTTGCTGTTTTCTCTAACTAGGCAAGCCCAATAAGGAAATTTGTATTCAAGAGATTCCAGTAGTCCGAGACTTCCCAGATGTGTTTCTAGACGAACTGCCCGATCTACTAGTGGACAGAGAAGTCGAGTTCACTATAGACCTACAGCCAGGTACCCAGCCCATTTCGGTTGCTCCTTACCGCATGAGCCGCATTGAAATGGAAAAGCTGAGGAAACAGATCACTGAATTGCAAGACAGTGGTTTTATTAGACACAGTGTGTCCCCTTGGGGTGCCGGAGTCACTTTTGCAAGGAAGGGAGATGGAACATTGAGACTGTGCATTGATTACAGAGGATTGAACAAGGTTACGATCAAAAACAAGTATCCCCTTCCCCAGATTGATGACCTCTTTGATCAACTGCAGGGTGCACAGGTCTTCTCTAAAATAGACCTACGATCAGGTTACCATCAGGTGAAGATAAGAACAGAAGACATCCCCAAGACGGCCTTCCGAACCAGGTACGGACACTATGAGTTCCTGGTCATGCCATTTGGGCTAACCAATGCCCCGACAATCTTTATGCATCTGATGAACAGGGTCTTCAGAGAGTTCTTGGATCAATTTGTCATCGTGTTCATCGATGATATCTTAGTCTACTCAAAAAGCAGAGAAGAACATGCTCACCATCTTGCCCAAGTTTTGCAGGTCCTTAGAAACAAGAGGTTATATGCAAAGTTGAGTAAGTGTGGATTCTAGCTTGAGCAGACCGCCTTCCTAGGACACATCATATCAAAGGAAGGGGTATCAGTGAATCCCGAAAAGGTTGAAGCGGTACTTGGCTAAGAGAAGCTGACATCAGTTAAGGAAATCCGTAGCTTCCTAGGAATGGCAGGTTATTACCACAGGTTCGTTGAAGGATTCTCCAGTCTAGCAGCTCCTCTAACCTGACTCACAAAGAAAAATGCCAAGTTTGAGTGAAATAAGGACTGCAAAAGAAGTTTTTCAGAATTAAAGAAGTGGCTGACCACTGCATCCGTGTTGGCCTTACCGAGTGGATTGGAAGGATATACAGTTTATAATGATGCCTCCTATCTGGGCCTGGGTTGTGTCCTAATGCAGCATGGAAAGGTTATAACATACGGGTCCAGACAGTTAAAGAATCATGAGAAGAACTATCGCACCCATGACTTGGAGCTTGCCGCAATCATTCACGCCTTGAAAACCTGGCGCCATTATTTGCACGGAGAGACCTTTCAGATCTATACCGATCATAAGAGTTTGAAACAAATATTCACTCAGAAGGATCTCAACATGCGTCAGAGAAGGTGGATGGAACTCCTTAAGGACTATGATTGTGATATCTTATACAATCTGGGTAAGGGCAACGTGGTAGCAGATGTTCTCAGCAGGAAAACTGCAGGTATCTTAGCCCATTTGATGGTTTTAGAATACAGACCAATTGGGGCCACGCAACAGGTTCGACTTCATGATCTGAAGAGAGTCACATGTTTGGGCCGTCTGACAGTCCAGCCCGAGTTAATCCAGAGAATAAGGGAAGCCTAGACAGTTGACCCCGCCCTAGTAGCCCACAAGAAGGATGCAGAACAGGGAGGGAGCTCAGAATTCTGAATCTCTGTCGATGGATTACTTCGTTTCCAAGATAGAGTGTGTGTCCCAGATGATAGTGAGTTAAAAAGAGACATCATGACGGAGTCCCATAGCTTGAAGTTTGTCATGCATCCAGGAAGCACCAAAATGTACCAAAGCATGCGACCCCGATTTTGGTGGCATGGGATGAAGAGAGACATAGCTGACTTTGTATCTAAATGCTTGGTATGTCAGCAAGTTAAGGCAGAGCATTAGCGCACAGGTGGGTTACTTCAGCCTTTACCGATCCTAGAGTGGAAGTGGGAACATATCACCATGGACTTCGTATTGGGGCTACCCAATGCACGTTCAGGACATGATGCCATATGGGTAATCGTTGACCGACTTACCAAGTCTTCCCACTTCCTAGCCATCAGGATGACCGATTCATTGGACAAGTTGGCAAGGATGTATATCTGGGAGATAGTCAGATTGCATGGGGTTCCAGTGATAGTAGTATCCGACAGGGATCCCAAGTTCACTTCTCGGTTTTGGAGTAGCTTCTAGCAAGCTATGGGAACAAAGCTGTCTCTCAGTACTGCGTTCCATCCCCAGACTGATGGAAAATTAGAGAGGACAATTTGTACGCTTGAGGATATGCTCCGAGCTTGTGTCCTGGACTCTGGGGGCCATTGGGACGACCATCTACCCCTGATAGAGTTTGCCTACAACAACAGCTACCAAGCAAGCATCGGCATGGTTCCATATGAGGCGTTATATGGGCGCCCGTGCAGATCACCAATTTGTTGGGAGGAAGTGGGCAATAGAAGAATGTTCGGCCCGGAGTTGGTAGAGGAGACCACGTCCAAAATAGTTAAAATCAGGAAGAACATTCAGACAGCTCAGAGTAGGCAGAAGAGTTATGTAGATACCCGTAGGAGAGACCTAGCGTTTGAGAAAGGCGACTGGGTGTTTCTTAAGGTCACTCATCTCAAGGAAATTAGTAGGTTCAGCAGGAGGGGAAAATTAAACCCCTGATATATTGGACCCTTTGAAATCTTAGACAGGATTGGTACTGCTGCCTACAGACTAGCACTGCCTCCAGAGCTCTCCAGAGTCCACAACGTGTTCCACGTATCCATGCTACATAAGTACAACCCGGACCCTTCTCATGTCTTGGCTCATGAACCGCTTCTACTCCAAGAGGACTTGTCTTATGAAGAAGTACCAATCGGTATCACGGACCGAAAGAGCAGAATACTCCGCAACCGGGAAATATCTTTTGTAAAGGTCGTGTAGCAGAACCACACGCCCAGAGAGGCTACCTGGGAGCTAGAATCAGAATTTAGGGGATACTGAGCTCTAAATTCTGATTCTAGCTCCCAGGTAGCCTCTCTGGGCGTGTGGTTCTGCTACACGACCTTTACAAAAGATATTTCCCGGTTGTGGAGTATTCTGCTCTTTCGGTCCGTGATACCGATTGGTACTTCTTCATAAGACAAGTCCTCTTGGAGTAGAAGCGGTTCATGAGCCAAGACATGAGAAGGGTCCGGGTTGTACTTATGTAGCATGGATACGTGGAACACGTTGTGGACTCTGGAGAGCTCTGGAGGCAGTGCTAGTCTGTAGGCAGCAGTACCAATCCTGTCTAAGATTTCAAAGGGTCCAATATATCAGGGGTTTAATTTTCCCCTCCTGCTGAACCTACTAATTTCCTTGAGATGAGTGACCTTAAGAAACACCCAGTCGCCTTTCTCAAACGCTAGGTCTCTCCTACGGGTATCTACATAACTCTTCTGCCTACTCTGAGCTGTCTGAATGTTCTTCCTGATTTTAACTATTTTGGACGTGGTCTCCTCTACCAACTCCGGGCCGAACATTCTTCTATTGCCCACTTCCTCCCAACAAATTGGTGATCTGCACGGGCGCCCATATAACGCCTCATATGGAACCATGCCGATGCTTGCTTGGTAGCTGTTGTTGTAGGCAAACTCTATCAGGGGTAGATGGTCGTCCCAATGGCCCCCAGAGTCCAGGACACAAGCTCGGAGCATATCCTCAAGCGTACAAATTGTCCTCTCTAATTTTCCATCAGTCTGGGGATGGAACGCAGTACTGAGAGACAGCTTTGTTCCCATAGCTTGCTAGAAGCTACTCCAAAACCGAGAAGTGAACTTGGGATCCCTGTCGGATACTACTATCACTGGAACCCCATGCAATCTGACTATCTCCCAGATATACATCCTTGCCAACTTGTCCAATGAATCGGTCATCCTGATGGCTAGGAAGTGGGAAGACTTGGTAAGTCGGTCAACGATTACCCATATGGCATCATGTCCTGAACGTGCATTGGGTAGCCCCAATACGAAGTCCATGGTGATATGTTCCCACTTCCACTCTAGGATCGGTAAAGGCTGAAGTAACCCACCTGTGCGCTAATGCTCTGCCTTAACTTGCTGACATACCAAGCATTTAGATACAAAGTCAGCTATGTCTCTCTTCATCCCATGCCACCAAAATCGGGGTCGCATGCTTTGGTACATTTTGGTGCTTCCTGGATGCATGACAAACTTCAAGCTATGGGACTCCGTCATGATGTCTCTTTTTAACTCACTATCATCTGGGACACACACTCTATCTTGGAAACGAAGTAATCCATCGACAGAGATTCAGAATTCTGAGCTCCCTCCCTGTTCTGCATCCTTCTTGTGGGCTACTAGGGCGGGGTCAACTGTCTAGGCTTCCCTTATTCTCTGGATTAACTCGGGCTGGACTGTCAGACGGCCCAAACATGTGACTCTCTTCAGATCATGAAGTCGAACCTGTTGCGTGGCCCCAATTGGTCTGTATTCTAAAACCATCAAATGGGCTAAGATACCTGCAGTTTTCCTGCTGAGAGCATCTGCTACCACGTTGCCCTTACCCAGATTGTATAAGATATCACAATCATAGTCCTTAAGGAGTTCCATCCACCTTCTCTGACGCATGTTGAGATCCTTCTGAGTGAATATTTGTTTCAAACTCTTATGATCGGTATAGATCTGAAAGGTCTCTCCGTGCAAATAATGGCGCCAGGTTTTCAAGGCGTGAATGATTGCGGCAAGCTCCAAGTCATGGGTGCGATAGTTCTTCTCATGATTCTTTAACTGTCTGGACCCGTATGTTATAACCTTTCCATGCTGCATTAGGACACAACCCAGGCCCAGATAGGAGGCATCATTATAAACTGTATATCCTTCCAATCCACTCGGTAAGGCCAACACGGATGCAGTGGTCAGCCACTTCTTTAATTCTGAAAAACTTCTTTTGCAGTCCTTATTTCACTCAAACTTGGCATTTTTCTTTGTGAGTCAGGTTAGAGGAGCTGCTAGACTGGAGAATCCTTCAACGAACCTGTGGTAATAACCTGCCATTCCTAGGAAGCTACGGATTTCCTTAACTGATGTCAGCTTCTCTTAGCCAAGTACCGCTTCAACCTTTTCGGGATTCACTGATACCCCTTCCTTTGATATGATGTGTCCTAGGAAGGCGGTCTGCTCAAGCTAGAATCCACACTTACTCAACTTCGCATATAACCTCTTGTTTCTAAGGACCTGCAAAACTTGGGCAAGATGGTGAGCATGTTCTTCTCTGCTTTTTGAGTAGACTAAGATATCATCGATGAACACGATGACAAATTGATCCAAGAACTCTCTGAAGACCCTGTTCATCAGATGCATAAAGATTGTCGGGGCATTGGTTAGCCCAAATGGCATGACCAGGAACTCATAGTGTCCGTACCTGGTTCGGAAGGCCGTCTTGGGGATGTCTTCTGTTCTTATCTTCACCTGATGGTAACCTGATCGTAGGTCTATTTTAGAGAAGACCTGTGCACCCTGCAGTTGATCAAAGAGGTCATCAATCTGGGGAAGGGGATACTTGTTTTTGATCGTAACCTTGTTCAATCCTCTGTAATCAATGCACAGTCTCAATGTTCCATCTCCCTTCCTTGCAAAAGTGACTCCGGCACCCCAAGGGGACACACTGTGTCTAATAAAACCACTGTCTTGCAATTCAGTGATCTGTTTCCTCAGCTTTTCCATTTCAATGCGGCTCATGCGGTAAGGAGCAACCGAAATGGGCTGGGTACCTGGCTGTAGGTCTATAGTGAACTCGACTTCTCTGTCCACTAGTAGATCGGGCAGTTCGTCTAGAAACACATCTGGGAAGTCTCGGACTACTGGAATCTCTTGAATACAAATTTCCTTCTTGGGCTTGCCTAGTTAGAGAAAACAGCAAGATTAAGGCACTAGAAGTTAAGAAAACTTGCCATCAAGGAATAAGTACTGAATAATTTTATTAATTTGTAAATGGCTCCTCGTTAGGAGGATTAAATACAACTTTCTTGTTAAAGAAATCTATGGTGGCGTGATACGCCGCTAACCAATCCATTCTTAAGATTACATCAAAATCTCCTGTGTCTAACCCTATCAGGTCTACACTCAGTTTCCTATTTGCTATCTCCACGGCACAAGCCCTATAGATAACTTCCCCTAGTAGTGTTTCATCCCCGGCAGTAGGCACAAACAATAATGAATCAAGTTTATCAGGTGATACATTAATTTTAGAAGCAAAAGCATGTGAAACAAAAGAGTGCAATGCGCCAGTATCAAATAAAACATGAGCAATATGGTCACAGATAGTATACATACCTTGTACCACATCTGGGTCGGCGTCGGCATCCTGCTGGGTAAGGTTATAAGCTCTGCCCTGGATAGGAGGCCTTCCTTGATTCTGGTTCCTCGAGCATTCTCTTGCATAATGCTGGGCACTGCCACAAATGCGACAAGTGTTGTTGAGGCGGTAGCAGGGTCGGTCCCCGTGATCTCTGCCGCAGTGCTGACAGATCTTTCCACGTGCTGCCCCTGGAGCCTGAGGAGGGGCCTGGATGGCTGGTCTGGGCCTCTTATTTGGTTGGGCATACGCAGTAGGTGCTGGCCTGCAGAACGGAGCTGAGGGTCGGGAACTCCCTCCTGGTTGAGGACGGGTGTTGAAGCTTCTTTCCACGATCTGTGCCTTCGCTAGGACTGCTGAATATGTCTTGAGCTCCAGTACTAACAAGTGTTGCCTGATCTCTGGGCGGAGACCCTACTAGAATCTCCTGGCCTTTCGGCCCTCATCCATCAATGTCTCCGGGGAGTATCGGCCCAGTTCTAGGAACTTACGAGCATATTCTGATACTGTCATGTTTTCCTGAACCAGTTGAACAAACTTCGTTTCCTTTAGGTGTCGATGTGCTCAGGGAAATACTCTGCATGGAAGGCCGCTAAGAACTGCTCCCAAGTGACTAGTGTAGGCAGGGTGGTCTGCTTGAGCTCCTACCAACGTCCTGCTTCCCCTACCAGCATGTAGGAAGCAAGGGTAGCTCTCTGCTCAAGAACTACTCCTAAGGTCCTAAAAGCTCTCTCAGTCTCCGCCAGCCAGTATTGGGCCTCTTTAAAAGAGGATCCCCTTGTAAAGATAGAGGGGTTCAGTCTCCTGTACCTCTCTATGTAGCCCGGGTCGATCAAGGAAGGAGCGGGATCCCGTGGAGGAGGGACTGGACCCGGCTGGGGATAGATTGGGGGGTCCTGTGGTGGCACCTGCTGATATGATGGGGGCACTAAGTTGTGCTGTGGTGGTGCCGGGTAGTACCGTGGCTTGGGCACCGGGTTGTACTGCGGCAGTGGTGCCGGGTGGTACTGTGGAGGAGCAGGCTCGTGCCGGGGTGGCTCGGGATCAGCCTGCTGTAGCGGAGGCTCAACCTGCGGTAGTGGAGGAGGGTCGGGTAACTCCCTTCTCTCCTCTCGCCCTTGCTGGGCAGCTATGAACCCTTCCATCATCTCAAATAACCTGTCTACATTGTCCTGAAGTGAATTATCCCGGGCCACTCGGTTTAGTGGGGGTCTTCCTCTCCTCATCTCTCTGCACCTGCATTTCATAAGGAATGGTTGAGTAACGATTTATCGGTGAATATTTCTCTAAGCATTATTGTGTAAGGGATGGGTCCGAGGAACGCGGCTCTGATACCAACTGTAATGACCTCGGAAATTTAAATGAAATGTATGTATTAAAAATCTCAAATGCAGAAGCGTAATAAAAATTTGATTAACATCCCTTACACAATAACCAAAACGTACTCAAAACATGAAAGAACAAACTAACTAAAAGAGATACTCGAAATAAGAACTATAAATATAACTATGAAGTCTTTAGGCGTCCCCTTCGCCATCTTCCTGCGGAACAGGCTCGGGAACAACGTCTTCCTGATCTAAAATGGTTAAATAAGGAATGAGCTACACCAGCCCAGTAAAGACATCACACTATCTCACCGCTACGAAAGTAAAGGTGGGTAGAAAACAAAAATGACCAATTGAGCATAATTTATAACGAACTCGTTTATTAACATAAAAACCTTTACTGTCCACTTACCTCGGTGAGATCCATGAAAACAACATATGAAAGCAATAACATTATCATCATCATGAAATCATATAGACTTTATAACATAACACTTACCATGCCTTTGCATTTTAATCATTAAACAACATATTTTCCTCTTTTACCAGCCTACTAGTATCCATGGGGATCCATAGGGGGTCCCAGCTACCCGTGAATCATTAACATTACAACCTGATTCCAGGGCCGTCCCCATACCCCGTCCGGTATGGGTGTTAAAATCATGAACCTCAATACACCGTCCGGTATGAAGGTGAAACGAGCCATCCCCATACCCCATTCGGTATGGGCGCCAAAACACATAAGGTCTCCATACCCCGTCCGGTATGAGAGACCTTGTTCCCGGTAGGGTTCCCTACAGACCCAGTCCATCCACCATCTCCTAGGATATCTAGTCACGCTGTCCACATTATCCACTAATCAATTCACATAACCTTTTTGCCTTTTTTCGTGATCTCAATCATCCAATCATACACAACATGTAAACCAGTAATTGACACTAAATAAGACAACACAGTATCGGGTTCACCATAATACAAACCATAATAAATGAAACCATGATTCATGCATACGAGACCATAACATAATTACATCAAACATCATACTGCATTTAATACTGAAAATTAGATCAAACTATAATAGACCAACACTGCATCAGACTCGGGCTCCATTGGCAACCTTAATCAATTATAGATCTATAAAGTCGAAAAGTACAGTTTAATTATTTATTTAGCTTTAATACCGTGATAGGAAATAGGGTGACGAGTCCTTACTTATTTCGGGGTCTTAATTCGACTCTACAATACACCTACAGGCTGCCCCTAATTTCCCTAAATTTTTTCCAAAAAACTGAAACGCACTACCAGTACCTGCACGTGTCTCAAAAAATCCCAAATCAGACTTAGGACCCTTTTTGGCCAATATCAGAATTCTGGCACGGCGGCTCCGCCGTGCTCCGGTGACGACGCTGCCGTTTGCGGCGGTGATCCGCCTTGGGTTGGCCGTTTTTAGCCGTTTTTAGCCGAATTCGGCCACACTTGCATCGGTCTTGCGATAAAACAACCCTAGGACCCTCGGGGGGCCAAAAAAATCACAAAAAATTGAGACTTACCGGTGGCAGTGCTCTTGGGTGCGGCGGTTCTTCCGGCGTGAGTCGCGTTTTGATGTTTGGCTCCGATCAACTTGTAGAGAAAAGAACAGTTATCATAGTGGTATAAAATTTGCATCGAACGGAGGCCGGGAAGGGCCTCATCGGAGGCAAAAACAGAGGGGGGTCGCGGCGGCTACGCCGGACTTCGGTTGGCTTGTTTGGCCATTTGGTCGGTGGTTTGGCTCTGGTTTGGCCATAGGCGGACTCAGCATCGAAAAATGAGCCAGGGGAGAAAATTTACCTCGATCGGCGGTCGAAAACTTCCCTGGTGCGGCGGCGGGTGGCAGCGGCCGGCTCCTCCGGCGTCTGGTTCTTCTTCTCCGGCGAGGCACTGGCGGCTAGGGTTTTGTGGTCAGGTGTGGGTGGGGTTATTTATACCCTTTGCCTTTTAATCTCAACCGTCCATCAAGATTAAATTTGGACCGTCCGATCGTGATTTAATTGGGATTAAATCTGGGCCGTCCATCGCGATGCAATCTGGGCTGTCCGTGCCTGATTGAATCTGGGTCGTCCGTGCGCGCGAAAACGGATCTTGGCCGTCCGATCGCGCGCACGCGGATCGCCCACGTGGCCCGTCCCGTGTCAGCGTTTCCTTGCCACGCGGCGTGTCCTGGTTGGCCGGGGCTACTGACTGGGCTGCTGACATGGCTGCTGATGTGGCACAACTTTTCTAAATTGCATTTTGGCCTCCAGTTTCCGATTTTCTTTTCAAAAACACCCCCATAATTCAAATTTTCACCCCTTTTTTCTAAAATCAATTTCAATTAAATCCAAATAATATTTTTACCCAATTTTATCATTATTATTATTTTTATTTTTATTAAATTAAATTAAATAAAAATCTAAAAAATTCAAATAAATAACAATAAAAATAATAAGATAAAATAAGAGAGAAAAAAACACTTGGGTGTTACACAGAGAGACATTTTTCTAGCTAGTTTTCTTATTATTCATGATCTGGGTCTTGGTCGTCCTGATCTAAAATGGTTAATAATAAAGGGTGAGTTATATTGGCTCAGTAAGAATATCAACGTCTTACCACTGATATAGAAAATTAAAGGTTTGCAGAAATCATAAAACAATCAATAGAGCTCATTTTTAATAAAAATCATTTAACTAAAAACATTAAAATTTTTAACTCATCTGTAAGTTCCTAAATGCCATTTATGAAGATAAGAATAAGAATAGTAATTTACAATGTGCTTTCTAAAAGACATACAACAATTAACTTTTCTTTTTTCGCCAAAACTGATTCCTATCTCATTCACCTTTATCATTTTAACTTGTCTACCGGTGCCACTGGGGAACCATAGGGGTCCCCATTACATATGGACACAAACATTCATTCTATAATCAAACGGCCATCCCAATACCCCATTTGATAATGGGCACCAAATATACAATCACCTCAATACCCCGTCCAGTATGAGTATGATCAAAATAATTCCCAACCCCTTATGGTATGGGACTTCTCAATCCTATTCAATTGAGGATAACGTCTATAGTAGGGTTTACTCTATGCACCTAGTCCGTATACTCTTTCTCAAGACACCTGATAAGCCCTTTTATTCAACCATATTAGTTCACGCATATTATTATTTTTATTTATTATTTAGCCCTATGAAGCTCGTATATTTGTATCCTAACCACATAAGTTCACATTTTAGGGTAAGTACATGGAACAAGCATGCATTATACCAATAACAACCAATTAAATGCACAATTGAATAACAGGACAAAATGTATAGAGAGATCTTACTGCGTTCGTTGTTGAATTCAAAACAGACATTTTAAAGTATACAGTACAATGAAAAAATAGCATAATAACAACTGTAGAGACTTTTACTGCAATTAAGAACTTAAACAGATGCAAACTGATCGATTACTTGCTTCATTGGCAATCTGTACTTTAATTGATTAGAGGACTACAGATTAACTAAATTTTTCATTCATTTATCAGTTTAGATTCAATTTTACCAAACAAAGAAAAAGGGTGAGGGATTCTTATCCTAGTTCCGTGTATGAAACACTATCTTTTTTCCTACGCTTCCTGATGGTTCTCGATTCCTGAATTTAGTGGGTTTTTTTGCTAAAACAAAAACTTACGTCAAAATAACGTAAAAATACGAAAAAAAAAATAGCCAAAAGGGGAAAAATCCCACCAGTCCTCCTTTTCCGGTAGTTCCTCCTCTCGGTCAGGCTAGTTTCGATCAATTCTCAGTAAAAACATTTTCAATTCATGTTTAAGAGATCTCTATTGGTGGAAAAAGGGAAAAACTGAGACTAACAGGTGTTTTTTGATCTCTAGTGTAGTGGCTCAGCCGCTCTTCCTTATCACCCTGCATCAAAAACAGGTTATGTAGTTGAGGGGTGGGGAAAACAGAGTGAACAGGAAGAGGATTCAGCTTACTAAAACATTTTTTAGTTTCTTGTGCGGCGGCTCAGCCAAGCTCCGCCTTTTTCTTCCTCGGGTTACGGCCTTTACTTGGGTTTTTATGCATTAAAGAGTGTTTTAAGTAGCTTAAAATGGAAAAACAGGACGAATAATAGAAAATTGCACTTACCAATGTCGATTTAGGTCTTCAATATGGCGGCGTTGGTGGTTGGGCTTCTCATCCGGCTGCCCTTCTTCTTCTTCTTCTGCGAGCAGGCATGCGACTAAGGTTAGGGTTTCGGTGGAAGAGGCGTTTAAATACTTCCCTTCCCTCGATATGGGCCGTCCATCTAGGTCCGCGTGGTGCCTCCTCAATTGTTTGATTGCGTCTAATTGGGGAATGGATCTAGACCATTTGATCGAAGACATGTGGAGCATCCGATTGCACCTAATAGGGGAATTGATTTGGGCCATTCGTGTACGCGGGAGTGAGCACGGGCCATTGGATTGCCCAGGCATGTGAATCACCTATGTGGTTATCCCGTGGGACTCGAGCCAGTGTGTCTGCCATGTGGCATGTTTTGATTTGTTGTGCTACTGACGTGGCCGTCCCACGTAGTCGTGTTTCTCTTTTTGCGATTTAGCCCCTGTTTTCAAACTTTTCTTTCAAACACACGCTCCTTTTATTTACAGTTTTGCCATATTTTTTGAAATTATTTTTAAATTCATCCCAAATCCATATTTCTTAAAAAAAAAAGAAAATTAAAATTAACGATTATTATTGTTATTATTAAAAATTAAATTATATCATCCCGAGCTCAGGATATTACATACGAACATAAAACCCATAAGCTCCACCAGTTCTTCGAACGCCTTTCATGGCTAAAGCTCCTCTTTTTCTCAGTAAGTCATCCATCTGCCTGAACAAATTCCATTTTCATTTTTGTAAATCATAAAACACTTACGGGTGTGCTTGCTGATGGAAGTGTCCCAAACTTCACTGCCATGAAGCCGAGGCATATTCGGTCCTGCGCCTGGGTAACAATGCTATAGTTCTTAATTCACAGATTTTTTTTTTCTCAAAATGTTTAAACGCATTAGTTCAAATTTTGTTTCTTGCGATTCATGTTTTCGAGAGCTAGAGTTTCGGGATGCAAATTGGATTCAAAAAATTATAATGGCTTATGGTGTCGATTTGAACTTAGATATGTTAGATGTTTATGATTAAAAACGATTTATTTTTATTAGTTTTCTTGAGTTTTTGGTGTATGTAGATCCGTTCAGATTTACTTGGGATCTTGTAAAACAGCTGAGCAAAATATAGTAATTAAATGATGGAGAAATCAAATATTGAACGAGAAGAAAACAATATAAAAGATTAACAAATACAAATGATAAAAAAAAATTAAAAATTAAAATTTGAATTAGTAAATTTAAAGGAAATAAAAGAACTAGGATTGAGAGTAAGCTTTATATATATATATATATATACTTGATATGTAAATATATGTATATATAATATAAAATAACTGTAAGAAAAAAATATTAAATAGAATATATATTTATATATATAAGTATACGAAGATGTTTAATTTAAGGTGTAAATTGTATGTATTAGAAAAATTTATATAACATTAAGTGTATATATAAATATATGGGAGTGGAATAAATGAATTAAAATTGAAATGGGAAATTTAATAAATGGTGATAGTTATGAGAATTGAATTTTATTGAATACGTAATTAATGGGAATTAGATTAGATTGAATAAATAATTAATAAAAATTAAAATTGATTGAATAAGTAATTAATGAAAATTTAATTTGATTGGATAAGTAATTAATGAGTAGATTAATTTACTCATGATTTATAATAATTAGGAAAAGGTAATTTAAAATATTAAAATGAATAATTTTTGGGAAATAATTTTGATTTAATAAATATATAAACAAGTTATTAAATTTTATTTAATTTTATAACAAAATAATTGTGAAGTAATAGAAAAGAAATATTATGTAAATAATAATTAGAATTGAATAAATAATAGATGAAATAATCTAAATAAAAAATTTAAGTAGGATTAGTATTTTAAGAATAATCATAAACTATTTGATCAATAGAACTAAGATTTTGAGTAAATTAAATAAAAGGATTTATGTGTAAAATTAATATAAAATAAGAAAAAAGTAATATTTGAGAAACTACGTATTTAACCAAATAGAAAAAATAAGAAAAATTAAATTGGATGGCCATTTTAGTAACTAGAATAATCGTAGAAATAAAATGTGCATGCAATAGGATTGCATAAAACTCTCAAGTTCATCTCTATCCTGAGAAGGCTTAGTTGTTGTGCATGTTTTTTTTCAAATTTGGGATATTTTTGGAGTTCCAATAGGAATCCTTTCACTTCAAAGTCTATAAGTATAATTAGTAACCAATATGAAGCCTTCATATCATAATTTTTTTTTAAAAGTGTTTTCATAATAATTTTTATGAAATTCAGAGCATGCAAATAGGTAAGGGTGAGGTGGTTTGAAAGTGGAATTTTAGTGATTTTTATAATTTTCATCCTCATTTGCTTGTTGAAGATTGTGAATACTTCGTTTCATCTTTTGTATATCTCTGAATATGTTAGGAGGATTGAATAGACTGATTTAAGTTAGAAGTAAATGAAATTTGAAGTCAATTTTGAGAAAATTAAGGAGTGAAGTACGAATTAGACAAAATAATTGATGAATAAGACTTAAAAGAATTATAAAATAAAAATAAAATGCATCAAGTTGATAAAAATAAAATAAAGTAATAATAATAGATAATAAATAATTGAATAATAATACTAACTAATTAAATCCTTAAATCACAAAGAGTTATATAAAGCAAATTAACATTAAATTCAAATAATAAAATAAAATATCAAGATTGATTTAGGAAGATTTAGTTAGAGAATTAAGGATAGAATGATTTAGATAGAGAAGGTTGAGATGTAAGAAAATTTGATGTGGAAGTTATTTTTTATTGAATTCAACATATCTTAAGAAAAAGAAAAGCATAAAAAAGTTAAGGATACATATCATTCGAAGATGATGCAGTCATAGTCATAGTGTGATTGAGAGATTCCTTGACAAAATCCTTAATTCTCTAAGTCATTTATTCTCTCTATCTAACTATATGCACAAGAATTTTAGAACTTTAGTTGATGGAAGACTCAAATGGAAGGGGAACATGTGCTCCTTTTATAGATGAGAGAAGAGATAAAAACACTTTCATGATAATTAAATATGTTGATAATCATTTCTATTATTATAATTTAATAATAATAAAATACAATAATTTTATAATTTATTTTAAGATTATCCACTCCATCAAGGTACCTTTAACTTTCTCAGGGTTATATATGATTTTAGGTATCATTCACTTAATCCACTAAACTGATTATAAAAATTATAGTAATATATATAAATTTTCATATTAAAAATATTTTTATTGATAAATTAATTTGATAGGTAATCCCAATAAAATCAGTTAATAAGCCTAAAATTACTATACCATAATACTGAAATAGCTTAGATTATAAATGTGAATCACAACGGTTGTAACACCCTGAAAAACTTTGTACTTAATTATTATGTAAAACCTCTAATTATTCAGGCCCTAAGGCCATTTGAACTCTTTAAATTTCATGATCTAATTTTCGAATGAATTGGGTTTAAATTTAATTTTTGAATTTTTACAAACTAACGTATTTGTTGTTTATTTAATTAAATAATTTTTTAATTATTTTAAAATTTATTTAATTAACTAAATTATTTTAAAAAGATTTCTGGAGAAACAGGTAGAAAAATCTTGCGGAAAAGATCGCGAGAATGCCTTCCTATCTATACGGGCCCCGGGCATCGCACGTACACGTGCGCACACGTGCGGCCAGCACAGGACGTGTGCCTGCAAACGCATTCCATCTGCATAAAGCACGAGGCGTGTGATTTACGCGCACTGCCCCTTTGGGGGCATGCATTGCTAGTTGGGTGGCGTGCCGCCACCGATTGAGTGGTATGCCACTGTCGTTTAAGTGCCATGCCTCCAGTTTTTGCACCGTCATCATGTCGCTGTCGTCACGTTGGCCATCCATCAGTCACGTCCATCAGTTGTTTCATCGCATCAAGTCACCTTTTCCTTTCCTCTCTGATCACAAGATTTTTTCACTTGGCATAAATCTAACGAACTATATTTTCTATAAATAGAGGCCCCTTTTCACCATTTCTTCACCACTCTAACTTCATTCTTCCCTCCACCAAAGAGATTCTAGAGAGAGAATATAAAGGAATAAAAGAAGGAAAGAACGTAGGAAAAACATTAAGGTTTTGGTAAGAAATTTAGTATTTATTTTTATATCTAAGGAATATTTCTAGATCAATTTAATGGAAAATTATTGGTTGGTTGCATGCTTAATTTTTTTCATGATTTAACGCAAATGTTACGTGATAATACATGTTTATATGAACAATTATAAACCATTTGTTTGCATATTTAACTAGTATGATTATTTATACATATGATAAGTGTTCAAACATGTTTATGTTAAGATAAATAAGATGAAGTATGATGTTATATTGTATACACAGGAAATATTTATCGATATTGGCATGCATGGCATAAATGACATGATTCGTTAGATTTTTTATCTCTGAAGAATTTTCTATTTCTCCCCCATTTGGTCTGAAAAGACATGAGATGATTGCTCCTTGTAGATGATGACATACCCTCTGACGAGAGTGGTGACGCGATATGATTATAGGGGTCACCTTTGGTGAAGTACGACCAAGACTATAGTTTACACTTAGGACCACTGTGGTTTGCACAACCGTAGTCATAGATCCTGTTATAGTTTGGCAAACCGTAAATATGTTGATAATTTAATAAGTTGCAAATTGCTGATATGATATGAAATGAATTGATGATTCCACATTGGTAGTCGGAAATCCGTATTGCCTTTAGTAGATGGAAGTCAAAATAACTTCACATGAAAAATAAAAGAAGACAAAAATATGACATGATTTGTTTGATTTTCTCTATTTAATCTACGCATGATTGATTGATTGACATGATATGATTGATAAGATTTGATACGATTATGACATGATTTGACATGATTGATTTGATAATAAAGTAAATTATTTTCATAATAACACGAGTCCCGATGGTGAGTAAATAAGGTACCCCTTTATTTAAAGTTTAATTACTTTTGAAATCTTAGTGATGTTATTTAAATATTATTTTTCTTATTGAGTATGTGGAACTCACCCCTTTTCATGCCCTCTTAGATAAGGACAATAGTGAGGAACTGATCGTTGACCTATTTATTGAAGCATTTGAGTATCCCGTGGATCTATAAACCGTTATGAGTGCATGTTTTGTTTCGTATTCTAATGAGTTCATCTTTTGTAGAAGCTTGTATTTACTTTTGTTTTGCCTCAGATTATAAGATTTGGAACTCTATTATTATTTTGTAAGAGATTGTAATATTTTATTTCGTTGCATATAATTATCTTAAATGCACTCATATCTGTTTTTGTATTTGGCACTCTTATGCTTTAATTAGTATTTGGGATGTCACAGCAGTCACATGACTTCAATGTAACATTTTATTGTATACACCACACATAAATAACCTTTACTAATTCAGTCCATAATGCCAAAACAACCTCTATAATTTGTCTTGTCAAGGCATTCCATGTTGATTAAATGCTAAATTGTGCACCCATGATTAAAAAATAGAACAATAGAAATAAACTTTGATGCACAAAATGTCAATTATTCAACCACTAAAACATTCATCGTCATATTATGGATTACTCAAAAGACCTAACTTTACAACATGTCCTACATATGTCTTTTAAGGTAATCTTTTAGTCGATGGATCAACAATCATAATGTGGTACTAATATTTTTAATAAACACTTGTTATTTTTGGACTCTTTCTATAACAATTAAATACTTTAAGTTCATGTGTTTGGATCCACTAAAATATTTTCCATTCTTAGAGAAGAAAACAACTGTGATATTATTACAAAATATTCTCAGTGGCTTTGCAATAGAGTAAACAACACCAAGCCTTGAGATAAAATTTTACAACCACCAAGCATGACTTGAGGCTTTAAAACATGCTATAAACTCATCCTCTATTGTGGATGAGGCAGTAATGGACTGTTTTACACTCTTCCATGAAATTGCCCCATTTGCTAGCATAGAGACAAAACCTAAAGTAGACTTTAAACTATCACGACAATCACCATAATCTGAGTTTGAATATCTAGAGACCTATAACTGTTATGATCTTTTATATGTGAGCATATAATCTTTTATTCATTGAAGATACCTCATAACATTTGTTTTTTAGTTTTTTAGTGTTTAATTCTTGGATCACTTTGATATCTTCCTAGTATACTAGCAGCATAGCTAATATTTGGTCCAGTACAGGTTTGGGCATATATCAAACTTCCCACAACATATGCATAAGGAATTTTCTTCATCCGCTCCCTTTCTAAGTCATTCCTTCGGCAGTGAGTTTTATTTAATTTGTCGCCCTTCATAATGGGTGCAATACTGACCGAACATAACTGCATATTGAATCTCTCTAGAATTTGGTTGATATATCATTTTTGAGACAAACCTAATAATCCTCGAGATCAATCTCTAAAGATTTCTATTCCAATAACATAGGCTGCCTCACTTATATCAACCATTTGAAAATTTTTAGAGAAATATTTCTTAGTTTCGTATAACAAACAAAGATCACTCCTAGCTAACAAAATATCATCCACATGTAGCATGAGAAATATAAATTTGTTTCCATTAATTTTTAGATATATGCATTGATCAACAATATTTTTCTTAAATCTGAAAGATGTAATGGGATCATTGAACTTTATATACCATTGTCTGGAAGCTTATTTAAGACCATAAATGAATTTTTTTAATTTGCAAACTAAGTTTTCTTTTCTTTTCTTTGTGAACCCTTCATGTTTTTCTGTATAGATATCTTTATCCAAATTCCCATTCAAGAAAATTGTTTTCACATCCATTTGATGTAATTCTAAATCAAAATGTGCTGCAAGTGTCATGATGATTCTAAGGGAGTCATTTTTAGAAATTGGAGAGAAGGTATCTCTATAATCTATACCTTCCTTTTAAGTAAAACCTTTGATCATTAGTTTGCCTTTAACATCGTGTTTGGTCTTGAAGACCAATTTACAACTGATAATTTCACAATTATTAGGTAATTCGACAAGCTCTCATACATCATTATGGTCTATAGATTTCAAATCTTCTTTCATAGTTTCTATCCATTTATTAGAATCATCACTTTTCATGGCTTGTGAAAACGTAATCGAATCTATTCTTATCCCAATATCAAAATAAGATTCTTGTAGATATACCATAATCATCTAATACAGTATTTTTCCTTTCCTTTTGAGATCTTTTTAAAGGCATTGATTGAGGTTGTTTTATAACATTTTCAATGACGACATCCTCTTGTGGTAATGAACCATTTTTATTTTGTAACTCATTTTCTATAACTTATTGAGAAGGATGAGCCATAATTGTTTTTTTAGGCAAAAAAGGTGGTGGGATATCCACTCTTATTTCCTTAAGATCTATTTTTCTTGGTTCTTCACTTCCACTAATTTCACCATTCTCTAAGAATCTGGTATTGCTGGTTTCAACTACTCTCGTACCATGGTTAGAACAGTAAAATCTATACCCTTTAAACTTATCTGAATAACCAATAAAATTTCCAGAAATTATCCTTATATCTAGCTTTTTCTCATAAGGATTGAAGATTCTTGCCTCTACTAGACCGTATATGTAAATGTCTTAAACTTGGTTTCCTACCAGTCGACAACTTAAAATGAGTTACAGATATTGCCTTAGTAGGAACTCTGTGACATCTCAAATGTTAAATAAGGCATAAGCGTGTCAGATACAGAAATAGATTACGAGTGCATAATAGATAAATGTATGCAGCGAAACAAATAATTACAAATCTCTTACAAAATATATGAGTTTCCAATTACATGTATATATATATGAGGCTAGAATTAACCACAAAATAAAAAATAACAAAATACAAAAGAGAGACATTTCTATCATTATATAAATGGACTCATTAGAGTGTAAAATAAGTCATGCTCTTAGAAAAGTTTATGGATCCACGGGATCCTCAAAGACTTCAAGGGATAGGTTAGTGGTGGAGGAGGTGTTCCTCCTTCGTTTTTTGTGCCGAGCATCTTTTTCTCTCTTTACTTGATTTTACCACTTGGTGTAAATCCAATGGCTCCCAATTTATATAAATAGGGGCCCTTCCTTCCCATTTTCTCCGCACTTTCATTCTTCCACCTTTCAAGAATTAGAGAAAGAGAGAGAGGGAGAGCAAGAAAAGAAAAATGGTGTAAAAGAAATTATCAAGGTTTCGGTAAGGAATTTAGTATTTTTTAAAACGTCTTAAAAGCTATTTTTAGACAAGAAGAAAAGATTAAATTAATAATTTGTGATCTTTCCTATTTTTTCATGCTTTCGTGTTTATAGATTTAATAAGTGGAATTGTTCTTAATTTTAAGCATGCTATGTGATTTATAAACACTTGATGATTTGCATGTAATTAAAAAAATATGAAACTGGTAAGGTTACCTGGAAAATAAAAGAAACAAAAAAAAAAGAGGTAAAATAAAGCATGAATGGTCCGAAATATGTATCTGTATTGACATGTATAATGCATCAACTGTCTCGTTAGGCTTTTTATCTCTAAGAGGTATCTATTCCCCTAACCCCATCTAGGGTATCTATTCCCCTAACCCCATTTGGGGTATCTATTTTCTCCTTCCCCATTTGGATGACAGCATACTCTCTGACGAGAGTGGTGACGCGAATATCTGTTAGGGGTCACCTTTGGCTAAGTACTGTCGTGATTATAGAATATTTGATAGGACTACTATTGTTGGTATAGCCGTGGTCATAGATCGTACCATGGTTTGGCAAGCCAGAAATGTGCCTGAGCAAATTGCCATTTGTGTATATGATCTGGTCATTCCACATAGGAGTCAAAAATCTGTATCTGCCTTGAGAGGTGGAAGTCGTAACAACTTCACAAAGCATGACACAAAAATTTGAGCATTTCATTATTTATTTCATTTTCTCTATTATCTGGTATGATATGTGTTTGTTTTGATTATATTAACGTGATGTTTTCTCTAATAAATAAATTATTTTCATAAGGTAAGATAGGTATACGAAATAACTAAATGGTAAGTATGAATGTTAAATTATTCACCTTTAAAATCTTAACATATTATTTAAATACTGTTTTTTTTTACTGAGCATACGGAACTCACTCTTTCCATGCACCCCCCAGATGAGGAAGAAAATGAAGAATTGCTTGCTGACCCACTTATCGAAGTTTATGAGGATCCTGTAGATCTGCAAAACTTGAGCGCATTATCATTTCTGCACTCTGATGAGTCCAATAGTATATTGAAAGAAGTGGCCGTCTTTTATATTTTGACTTTGTATTTTGCAGCCACTTCTTGCCTTAGTTATATATATAATTGGAACTCATATATTTGTAAGAGATTTGTATTAATTTGCTCTACTGTATATGATTTTTATCATGCATTTGTAATTTTATTTTTGTATTTGATACCCACATGCCTTAATTAGCATTCAGGATGTCACAAACTCATCATACTCTTAACCATTTCCATTAAGTATGATTATAACTTTTAGCAACACCATTCTACTGTGGCATACCTACCATTATGTATTGATCATAAATGCCATGCTTTTCCAGGAATTTGGCAAAGAGATCAAGATTTCTCCTGACCCATCATATCTAGCATAGTATTCACCATCTCGATCAGATCTAACAATCTTAATCTTTCTATCTAATTGTCTCGCAACCTCTATAATGAACACCTTAAAGATGTCAATGAAAGTGAAAAAATATCTCTCTCCAGTGAAACAAGTAATGGAGAGTGGTTAGCAAATGTCTGTATGAATTATCTCAAGAAGCTCATTACTTCTTGTGTCACCTTTCTTTGTATGTTTAGTTTGCTTTCCTATTATACAATATATGCGTACTTAGAAATCAATGAAGTCAAGATTTCGTATAATTTCATCATTTACTAATCTCTCAATTCTTTCCCTAGATATATGCCCTAACCTTTTATGCCATGAGAATGAAGAATTTTTATTAATTAAGCAACGTTTTGAATCAATATTTGAATGCAAGGTAATTAAAGCTTGTGCAAATTCATGATTCAATAAAATTTTATATAAACTACCATATAAAATACCAGAACCAGCTGTCATTGAATTAAACACTAAACTTACTTTCCATAATTAAAATAAACTAAATATCTAACAACATCTAATTTGGACAGTGAAATTAAATTTTTAGAAATCGAAGGAACATAAAAAGTGTTCAAAAGATCCATCTAATGACCAGTCTCTAATAGTAAGCGATAGGTACCTACAACTACCACTTCTACTTTGAGACGATTTCCCATATAGACAAACTTTTCACTTTCTTTCAGTTTTTGGGTTGTAAGGAATCCCTGCATTGAATTAGTAATATGAGTTGTGGCTCTAGAATCAATCCACCAAGTATTAGAAGGAACCTTAGTAAGATTTGATTCATAACATACAAAAGAAAGATTCATACCTTTTTTTTTCGAACCAAGCCTTATGCTTATTACATTCCTTTTTTGCATGACCACCTATCTTGCCACAAAAGTAGCATTTCAGAGTAAATTTTCTATCATGACTTTGGTTATTCTTCCCAGGTTTACTCTATTTCTTTCGTGGAATATTCTTTACTTTTTTGGATTTGCCTTTATTCTTCATACCTCCATGAGTAACTACAAGGGCAAAATTGTCTATCTTGCTTTAATCTTATGTCCTCCTCAACACACTTGCTAGTAAGCTAATTCATGTTCCATTTCTCATTATTAGTGTTACAATGAATTTTAAATGGAGCACATTGTGAAGGAAGTGAGTTAAGGACAAATTTTACTAAAAAGGACTCATCCATGTTCATGCCCAATGCCTTAAGTTTTGCAGCCTTTTCAACCATGTTCAAAATGCATTGTTGAATGCCTTTCTAACCATCATATTTTATGGTGGTCAATTCAGGCATCAACGTATCTGCAAGAGACTTATCAGTGCGTTTAAAACGTTCCTCCACAGACTTCAGAAATTCTGAGGCTATCTTAGTTTGAGGGAGAGAAGTTTTAATGTTAGTGGTAATAGTCATTCTCATAAACATAAGACTGAGTTTGTTTGACCTTGTCCAAGTTTTCAATTGTTCTATTTGCTCAAGAGTACTATTATTGGTAGCTTCAGGAGGTTTTTCAAGTATTAAAGACAGGTCAAGATCTAATAAACCAAGTGAGAATTAGACCCCTTCATACCACTCTACAAAATTCGAGCCATCAAAAGTTATCATTCCATATACAAGAGAATATAGTGAAGTGAGAACTATAAAAATTTAACAATGCTTACTGTAAGGACTTAAGTATATCTATAATATGAAATTTATAAATGATGAACTATTGATATCACTACCATTTTTTTCTGTAGATAAAACATTAGCATATCTAATGTTCACTCAAAGGGACTTAAAATACTTAATATTTTGCATCATTTATATGTTACCTTTGGGTATCCATTTAAATAACATAAAATAAACTATTAATTCATAATTATTAGAAAGTGACACTCCTTTAGGTTAGTTTTAATCTTATAATTACAAAAATATATATGTTATTCCTTTATAAGTCTCTCTTAATTCTTTAATGTAGTTTAACTAATGCAAGACTCAATGTAACACCCCACACATCACTGTGCTTAATTTATTTGGAAAATCCTATTTATTCGGGTCTTTAGGTCACATTGAACTCATTTAATTTTCTACACAAATTATTATTATAATTCCTGAATTATGCTAATTTTTATTTATTTTAATTTTATTTTATTTTAGTCTAATTATTTATTTTAAAAAAATGAATTTCAAAGAAATGAAAAAATGGGAGAAAATCTCCCAGGAAAGGGCTACCCGCGCTGGCAAGTGCGCACACGCGTAAAGCTAGCTTGAGACGCGCACATAGTACGCACATCCCATTCGCGCGCGCAGCGCCGGTAAACACTGTGAGTGTCTTGTCGCATGCGGACAGGGCCTGCATATTGTGCGCTCACCGTTCGTGTAGCAGGTATTCGCAGATAGGCCCCTGTGCGCTTGGGGCCTGCGCGTAGGCTAGCCTACAGTGCGCCGAGCGGTGAGGCCACTGCCACCTCGGGCAGTGTGCTGACACCCACCTCGAGCGGCATGCTGCCGCTGTTAGTGGAGGAGGTCTTCTGCCTCCATTTTTTGTGCTGAGCATCTATTTCTCTCTCTTCATCAAATTTCACCACTTGGTATAAATCCAACAACTCCCAATTTCTATAAATAAAGGTCCTTCCTTCTCATTTTCTCCATATTTCCATTCTTCCACCTTTTAAGAATTAGAGAGATAGAAAGAAAGTGATTTAGAGAGAGAAGAAAAAGAAGAAAAGAAGAACAGTGTAGAAAAAATTATCAAGATTTCAGTAAGGAATTTAGTATTTCTTTAAACATTTTAAGGGGAATTTTTAGACAAGAAAAGACTAAATTGATAATTTGTGATCTTACTTATTTTTGCATGTGGTTATGTTTATAGGTTTAATAAGTTGAATTGTTCTTGATTTCAAGCATGCGATGTGATTTATAGGCACTTGATGATTTGCGTGTAATGAAAATAATATGAACCCGGTAAGGTTACCTGAAAAATAAAAGAAACAAAAAAAAAGAAAGGTGGAATAAAGCATGAATGGTCTGAAGTATATATCGGTATTGACATGCATAATGCATCAAGTGTCTTGTTAGGCTTTTTATTTCTGAGGGATATATGTTCTCCTAACCCTATATGGGGTATCTGTTCCCCTAACCCCATCTGGTCTAGAAAGATGTAAGAGAATCACTCCGTGTGGATGATGGCGTACCCTCTGACAAGAGTGGTAACACGAATATCTATTAGGGATCACCTTTGCCTAAGTACTGTTGTGACTATAGGATATCTGATAGGACTACTATGGTTTGTACGACTGTGGTCATAAATCGTACCATGGTTTTGCAAGCCGAAAATATTTATGAGCAAATTGCCGTATCTATATATGATCTAGTCATTCTACATGGGTAGTTAAAAATCTGTATCTGCCTTCACATATGGAAGTCGTAACGACTTCATGAAGCATGACATGAAAATATGACAATTTCATGATTTATTTGATTTTCTGTACTATCTAATATGATGTGTATTTGTTTTGATTATATTAATGTGATTTTTTTTTAATAAATAAATTATTTTCATAAGGTAAAATAGGTCTACGAAGTAACCAAATTGTAAGTATGAATGTTAAAATAATTCACATTTAAAATCTTACAATGTTATTTAAATATTATTTTCCTTACTGAGCATACAGAACTCACTCTTTCCATGCCTCCCAGATGAGGAAGAAAATGAGGAATCTCTAGCTGACCTACCCGTTGAAGTTTATGAGGATCCCATGGATCTCTAAAACTTGGATGCTTGATCATTCCCGCATCTAATGAGTCCAATAGTATAATAAAAGAAGTGGCCCTCTTTTGCATTTTAACTTAGTATTTTGCAGCCACTTCTGGCATCAGTTATATATATGTAATTGGAACTCATATATTTGTAAGAGATTTGTACTAATGTGCTCTACTGCATATAATTTTTATCATGCACTCGTAATTCTGTTTCTGTATCTGTATTTGACACCCACATGCTTTAATTAGCATTTGAAATATCAAATATGGTATCAGAGCATAATTACGCGGATAAAATCCCTTACACTGAGGCCTTAGGTAGAAAGATCCTTAGAGTACTTAGGAAGAATATGTCATCTTTTCAAAAAATTAGACCACCAACTCTTGTCTTCCTCTCTTTTGTAGGAATGATTTGAGGAAGACCATCCATAGAGTGTACTGAGCGGTTTGAAGCCCTGGATCACCCGACCAGGGTTGAATTTGCCAAACTCTTCTAAGCCATCAAAGTATTGGCTACAGTTATAAGACAAAATAAGTCAACCCTTATTCACTTCTTGCCTCAGAATACCGAATGACCGAAAGGTCTATTTCCCACAACATAACAGAGTTTAGGAAGCTTAACTCGCTGCATTTTGTAGGTGGCTCTGACCCTTTAGTAGCTGAAGCCTAGATCCTATAGATAAAGAAGCTTTTCTCTGTTCTAGACCTGATTGAGGAATAGAAGGTTCCCCTTGTAGCTTTTATGCTTAACGGTGAAGGCGAACACTGGTGGCAACTTAAGAAGGAAGTCCTACGTACCCCTACCACCTGAGAAGTTTTCATTGATGCATTATTTGATAACTTTTTCCCTATCTATGTCTAAAAAAAGAAGGAAGAGGAATTTCAAGACCCTCCACCAAGAAATCTAACGGTTACCCAGCATATAACCTATTTTGTCCAACTGCCTAGGTTTGCCCCTCTAATGGTCACCCCCAAAAGTCAAAAAGCTAGGAAGTTTCTAAAAGAATTCGTGCTAACATCTATGATCGAGTTGTGATGCTAAGACCCAGCTCATATACAGAGGTGTTAGAACATGTCTAGTTGGCTAAAGGCCCCATCTCGGCTAAGCACCAACGCATTGTCCGAGTTCGTACCCAACAACAACAACCCCAACAGCTTAGATAAAGATTGCCTGATCCAATAAGTAGCCACCTCGATTAACGAACCAGAGTTGCCCTTCCTCTTGCTTTGGCTCCCCCATACAAGTTAGCCTTCCTGACTTACCCAACCCTGTCAGCATTGTGGTTGCTTGCATGGGGACCTACCCTATCCGTGTATCAATCACACCTGCTATCGGTGCGGAAGCACCCGGAATCTTATAAAAGATTGCCCCCAGCGACCGAAGGACGTGGCCAGGCCTGTAGCACAAGATCAAGTGTACCACTTAAATGAATCTGGTGCTTTGCCCACTTCTATTCTCATCTATGGTATGCTTTCTATTCATGATATTTTTGCCAAGGCTTTGATCGATATAGGTGTTACTCACTCTTTATTTCTTGTGTATTCTCTTATAAGATTGACAGTAGGCCAGAATCTTTAAAAAAATATTAATGGTACAAACTCCCTCTAGGGAATTATTAGAAGCTCACTGTGTATATGAAAATTGTAAAATAAAAGCTTTAGGGATAGAAGTATTTGTGAATATAATATTGTTAAATTTTTTAGAATTTGATGTGATATTAGGAATAGACTGGTTAGAAAACTATAGAGCAATAATTGATTGTGTAAGTAAAATTATAACTTTGTAGCCCCCAAAAAAGAAATAAAATTTATTGTTATTATTTTCCTAACAATTCAATAAACAAGAATATGGGTGTTGATCTTGCTATGTGTTCCATACTGATTGTTTGCAACTTTCCAGATGCTTTCCCATCAAACTTTCTGATCTGCCTCCTCGTGAGAAGTAGAGTTCTTAATTGAATTGTTGCTCAGAACCTAGCCAATCTTGAAGCTTGCCTGTCATATGAGTCATCCTGAGCTTGCAGAACTAGAAAATATGTTTTATGAAATACACAAATATTTCGTGTCATGTTTCGTAAAGCTATTACAAACTTCCATCTCTGAGGGTAGATAGAGATTTATAACTACCCAAGTGGAATGATCATATCAGATACAGATTCGACAATTTGCTCAGGCCCACTTCCAGTTGGCCAAACCATAGTATGATCTATTACCACAACCGTACCAACAATAGTAGTCCTAATAGATATCTATAGTCATGATATTACTTAGCCACGAGTGACGCCTATAGATAGTGTGATACCATTCTCGTCAGAGGGCACACTGT
This sequence comes from Carica papaya, assembly GCF_054855325.1. Taxonomy (NCBI): domain Eukaryota; kingdom Viridiplantae; phylum Streptophyta; class Magnoliopsida; order Brassicales; family Caricaceae; genus Carica; species Carica papaya. The sequence continues at coordinate 28,484,701 of NC_142317.1, forward strand.
CATCCACTAGGAGCACTCCTCTTATGTCTTTCCAGACCAGATAGGGGAGGGAGAAATAGATACCCTAAAGGGCAAAGGGAATAGATACCCCTAAGATATAAAAAGCCTAACGAGATACTTGATGCAATATGCATGTCAATATAGATACATTTCAGACCATACAGGCTTTATTCCACTTTTCTCTTTTTCTCTTCTTTTTACTTTTTTTATTACAGACTACATATTACACATATTGTATGCAAATTTATCAAGTGTCATTAATTCACATAGCATGCTTGAAAATCAGAGCAATTTGACTCATTTGAACACAGAGGCATGCAAAACAGACAAGATAACAATCATATTAAATTTACTTATCTAAAAATATTCCTTAGGACGTTGAAAGTAATATTAAATTCCTTACCAAAACCTTGATGTTTTCTTCGTCACTATTTTACTTTCTTTCTATTCTTCCCTCACTATTTTCCTTTCTTTCTATTCTTCCCTCACTATTTTCCTTTCTTTCTATTCTTCCCTCACTATTTTCCTTTCTTTCTCTTATTCTCTCACTATTTTACTCTCTCTCTCTAAATCTTGAAAAATGGAAGAAATGAAAGTGTGGAGAGAAAGGGAAGGGGAAGGGCAATTTATACAATTTTGGAATCATATGATTCATGCCAAGTGGTGAAATCTGGTGAAGAGAGAGAAGAAAAAGATTATGTGCACAAAAAATGAGGGAGGAAAATTTCCTCCACCGACGGCGATGACGCGCCGCCTAAGGCAGTGGAGATGCAGTGCCCAAGGTGGCAGTGCTCGGCAGGCGCGCTGCAAGCTAGCTTGTAGGCATACAGGTCTGCTACTGCACGCACAGGGGCTAGCCTACCTACTGTGCGTATCCCCCACGTCCACTCTACATGCATGCATACGTGCACAGTGCCCAGCACCCGTGCGGTAAACTACTTTCTTGCAGGATTTTTCCTGCGAGTGGGTTTTCTTTCGTTTCACTGTTTTTCCACTTGTTTTCTAAATTTTTTCTTTGAAATAAAATAAAATAATTTAAAATATTTTAAGATGAAATAATAAAATAATAAAAGAAATCAAATAAAAAAAGATCAGGATCACGAATCTCAAGAAATATTAAACAACATAAATTAATTTAAGTTTAAGGAGGCTAATGACCCAAATAAATGGAGTTTCCAAATTATTTTAGCACAGTGATAGGCAAGGTGTTATATCCCTCCCACCTAAAAAAATTTGGTTCCCAAATTTATTTCGAATAAGTTTGGATATTTTTTCCTCATTTCGTCCTCCAATTCCCATGTTGCTTCTTTTGAGGTTTGATGCTGCCAGTGTACCTTCACTATGGGAATCATCTTGTTACGCAAGACCTTATCGATCCACCTAAGAATTTTCACAGGAACCTCCTCATAGGTCATATCGGCCTATACCTGTACCTCATCACAATGAATAACATGAGAAGGATCAGGGTGGCACTTATTGAGCATTGAGACATGAAAGATATCATGTAAACTCGCGAACTCTCGAGATAAAGTGAGGTGGTAAGCCACGGGTCCAATGCGCTCGACGATTGATAAAGGTCCCACATAACGAGGGCTAAACTTTCCTCTCTTTCCAAATTGCATCTTACCTTTGTAGGGGTAGACTTTAAGGAAAACTTGATCTCCCACGGCAAACTCCAAGGGTCGCCTACGATTATCAGTGTAGCTTTTTTGGTGGCCTTGGGCAGTTGCCAAATTCTTATGAATGATTACGACAATCTCTATGGTATCTTGAATGAAGTCTGGTTCTAAGTGGTGCTAGTTCCTGACTTCACTCCAGCAAGTAAGGGAACGATAAGGCCTTCCATACAAAGCTTCATACGGGGCCATATTGATGCTAGAATGATAACTGTTGTTATAAATGAATTCACAAAGAGGAAGACACTCATACCAATTATCAGAAAGTCGAGAATACAAGCACGTAACATGTCTTCTAATGTCTAGATTGTACACTCAGACTGACTATCTGTTTCGGGATGATAAGTGGTGTTGAAGTACAACCCAGGCCCTAAGGCTTATTGGAAGCTATCCCAAAAGTGAGAGGTGAACCGGGAGTTGCATCGGATACAATGGATGAGGAAACTCCATGAAGTTGAACAATCTCGTCTACATATAGGTGGGCTAACTTACTGGTGGAGTCCGTGGTTTGAATAGGCAGAAAATGGGCATTCTTAGTCATCCTATCCACAATGACCCAAATGGAATTTCGACCAGAACAGGTCCTGGGCAATCCAGTGACAAAATCATAGTCATGTGCTCCAATTTCCATTCGAGAATCGGAAGACCCTGTAGCAAGCCATTGGGTCTCTGATGTTCTGCCTTTATCTATTGGCAAGTAAGGCATCGAGAGACATAGTCAACTATATCCTTCTTTATTTCTGGCCACCAATATTGTTGTTTCAACTCCCGGAACATCTTGGTACTTTTGGGATGAATAGATAACTTGGAAGCATGGATGGTCTTGAGTACATTGGTGCGTACTGCATCGAGGACCCAAATTCAGTTTCAAAATCTAAACAATTCATCATCAAAGATCTTGAAATCAGGAGATTCATCCGAAGTGAACTTACCCAGGTTCTTGATGAGTTCTGGGTCCGTGGCCTGTGTTTCCCAGATCTTCATAAAGAGATCCAGTAGGGCTCATATTTGGGCGAGGTAGGTGCCTTTGCCATAATAGTTAAGGTAGAGTGATTGCACAATGTCCATCATCTTCCAACTGGAGGCCATGGTTTGGGCCAGTACAGCAGGTTCTCGTCGATTTAGAGCATCAGCGACTATATTCCCTCTCCTGGGGTGATAAATGATTTGACAATCATAATCCTTCAGAAGATCCATCCAGTATCTTTGCCTCATGTTTAACTCTCGTTATGAAAAGATTTATTGAGATTCTTATGGTCAGTGTCGATTTCAAAGGTTTGACCATACAGGTAATGCCGCTATATCTTTAAGGCAAATATAATGGTTGTCAGCTCCAGATCATTGGTATGGTAGTTTTGCTCATGAAGTTTGAGCTATCGAGATCTAAAGGCGACTACTATGCAATGCTGCATCAAGATACAACCCAAACCAATATGAGATGCATAACAGTAAAGTTAGAATCTCCCCTCATTTTTCGGGAGGATCAACACAGGGACAGAGGTGAGACGACACTTTAGTTCCATGAAGCTTTCACTGCATGCATAATTCCAAACAAAGAGTATACCCTTTCTGGTGAGTTAAGTCATGGGGGCAGCAATCTTGGCGAATCTATTAATGAATTGTCAATTGTTGCTTGCCAAGCCAAGAAAACTACATACCTCGGCCACATTAGCAAACGGACTCCAGCTGGTTACTAATTCCACCTTAGACGGGTCTATAGAAACTCTTTTACTTGAGATTACATGACTGAGAAAAGAAACTTGATCCAGCCAAAATAATCACTTAGTTTTGTATACAGTTGATTTTGGTGGAGAGTCTCCAACACTTCAGCCAAATGCACCATGTGTTCCTTGTGGCTTTTGAAATACACTAAAACATCATCAATAAAGATGATGACATATTGATCTAATGCATGTCAGAAAACTCAATTCATTAAGTCCATGAAAGCTGCTAGAGCATTGGTCAATTCAACCGACATCACCCTGAACTAGTACAATCCATATCTACACAAAAAAGGAAATTTTTAGAATATCTTCCTCTTTAATCCTCAACTGGTGGTACCTGGTTGTGAGATCAATCTTAGAGGAGACCATGGCTCCTTACAGTTGATTGAAGATCTCGTCGATCCGAGATAAGGGGTACTTGCTTTTAACGGTCACTCGGTTGAGTTCCCTATAGTCCCTGCAAAGTCGAAGGGTACCATCTTTTTTCTTTACGAATAACACTAGAGCGCCCGAAAGAGAATGACTAGGGTGAATGATTTTCTAGTTGATAAGATTATAAAACTGATGTTCTAGCTCTATTAGCTCAGTGTGACTAATGTGATACGCAAGCTTAGAGATCGGCTGGGTTCTAGGCAATAATTCAATCAGGAACTCTACCTCACATGGGGGAGGTAAACCAGGGAGTTCAATGAGAAAGACATCAAAAAAATTGCAAACAATGGGTATGGAACACACAGCAGGATCAACATACATATTCTTGTTCATTCATTCGTTAGAAAAATAATAATAACTTTTATTTCTTTTTTGGGGTTCGTAAGGTTACAATTTTACTTTCAAAATCTATTATAACTTATACTTTTCCAACCAATCCATTCCTAATATTACATCAAATCTTACAAAATCTAAGAGTATCAGGTTTACACATACTTCTATCTCTGAAGTTTTTATCCTACAGTCCTTATATACACATGAGCCTCTAGTAGTTCTTAGAGGGAGTTTCCACTACTAACGTTTTTCCTAAAGCTTATGGTCTAAATTCTAAGTTATAAGCAAATGCACATGAAATAAAAGAGTGAGTTGCACCAGTATCAATTAAAGCCTTGGCAGGAGTATTAAGAATAGAAAGCATACTATATATGAGAATAAGAGCAGGAAGGTTATAGTTTTACTTTCACAGTCTATTATAACTCTATACTTTTTCAACCAACCCATTCCTAATATTACATTAAATCTTAAAAAATCTAATAGTATCAGATTTATACATACTTCTATCTCTGAAGTTTTTATCCTACAGTCCTTATATACGCATGAGGCTCTAGCAGTTCTTAGAGGGAGTTTCCACTACTAACGTTTTTCCTAAAGCTTATGGTTTAAATTCTAAGTTATAAGCAAATGCATATGAAATGAAAGAGTGAGTTGCACCAATATCAATCAAAGCCTTGGCAGGAGTATTAAGAATAGAAAGCATACTATATATGAGAATAAGAGCAGGAAGGTTACAATTTTACTTTCACAGTCTATTATAACTCTATACTTTTTCAACCAATCCATTCCTAATATTACATTAAATCTTAAAAAATCTAATAATATCAGATTTACACATACTTCTATCTCTGAAGTTTTTATCCTACAGTCCTTATATACGCATGAGCCTCTAGTAGTTCTTAGAGGGAGTTTCCACTACTAACGTTTTTCCTAAAGCTTATGGTCTAAATTCTAAGTTATAAGCAAATGCACATGAAATAAAAGAGTGAGTTGCACCATTATCAATCAAAGCCTTGGCATGAGTATTAAGAAGAGAAAGCATACTATGTATGAGAATAAGAGCAGGAAGGACTTCAGATTCATCTAAGTGGTACACTCGACCTTGTGTTATGGGTTGGGCTACATCCTTCGATCGCTGAGGGTAGTCTTTTATAAGGTGCTGGGTGCTTCTGCACTGATAGCAGGTGTTATTGATACGCTGACAAGGCAAGTCACCATGCGAGCGACCACAATGTTTACAAGATTGGTTAGTTCGGGCAGGTGGAGCTGTAAGTGGGGGTAGGGCAGGAAGAAGGGCAATTCTGGTTCATTTGTTGGGAGGGTTACTTACTGGGTTAGGTAATCCTTTTTTAAGTTGTTGGGGCTGTTGTTGAGCACGAACTTGGGCAAAGCATTGGTGCTTAGTCGAGATGAGATTTTCAGCCAATTGGGCATGTTCAAGCACCTCTGCATACAAGCTGGGTCTCAGCATCGCAACCTGGTCATAAATATCGGCGCGAAGGCCTTTGGGATACTACCTAACTTTTCAGCTTTGGCGGGTGACCATCAAAGAAGTAAACCTAAATAGTTGAACAAATCGGGCTGCATATCGGGCTACAAACAAGCTTCCTTGACGGAGGTCCTGAAATTCCTCTCATTTCTTTTCCTAAACATAAGTAGGGAAAGAATTAATAAAGAAAGCATCCATGAGAACTTCCTAGGTAGTAAGGGTAGGTAGTACTTCTTTCTTAAGTCGCCACCAGTGTTCGGCTTCCCCGTTTAACATGAAGGCTGCAAGAGGGACTTTTTGGTTTTCAGTCAAGCTTGGTATAGAGAAGAGCTTTTTTATTTGTAAGATCCAGACTTTGGCTACTAAAGGATTAGGGCCACCTTCAAAGTTTGGGGGGTTAAATTTCCTAAACTTTGCTATATTGTAGGAGATAGACCGATCTGTGTTTCAAAATTCAGGGGTAGGGGTGGACAAGGGTTGGCCAGGTTTTGTCCTACGGCTGCAGTTAATCCTTGAATGACTAAAAAAAGTTCTATATAATTTAGCCTTGGTTGGATGAACTTCAAGTCGTTTAATACGCTTTACGGATGGTCTTCCCCATGTAATTCCTACAAAAGAAAGGAAGACACGAGTTAGAGGTAGATCTGCCTGCGGTTCCTTATTTTCTTCCTCATCTTGGGAAAAAATAGAAAGAGTGAGTTCCATATGCTCAGAAAGGAAAACAATATTAAATTAACATTGTAAGATTTCAAAAGTTTATAATTTTATGTCACCATCTAGCTTCCTTATTGACATAACTCATCATTAGAAAAGAAAATCATTTATTTGAATATCAAAATAGTACGTTAGTACAAAAAATGAAATATACACATATCATGCCAAATAATAGAGAAAATATAATAAATCATGAAATACACATATATTTCGTGTCATGCTTCGTGAAGTCATTACAAACTTTTATCTCTGATGGCAGATACAGGTTTCCAACTACCCAAGTGGAATGACAAGATAAAATACAGATATGGCAATTAACTCAGGCCCACTTTTGGCTGGCCAAACCATGGTACCATCAATGACCACTGTCGTACCAACCATAGTGGTCCTATTAGATATCTATAGTCACGACATTACTTAGCCACAAGTGACCCCTACAGATAGTGCGATACCTCTCTCGTCAGAGGGTATGCCGTCATCCACTAGGAGCGGTCCTCTTACGTCTTTTCAGACCAGATAGGGGAGGGGGAAACAGATACCCAAAAGGGCAAGGGGAACAGATACCCATCAGAGATAAAAAGCCTAATGAGACATTTGATGTAATATGCATGTCAATACAGATACATTTCAGACCAAACAGGCTTCATTCCACTTTTTTTCTTTTTACTTTTATTATTATGGACTATATATTATATATATTACATACAAATTCATCAAGTGTCAGTAATTCATATAGCAAGCTTGAAAATTAGAATAATTCGACTCATTTGAACATAGAGACATGCAAAATAGATAAAATAACAATCATATTAAATTTGCTTATCTAAAAATACTCCTTAAGACCTGGAAAATAATACTAAATTCCATACCGAAACCTTGATGTTTTCTTCTTCTTTGACTATTTTACTGTCTCACTTTCTTTATCTCTCTCTAAATCTTGAAAAATGGAAGAAATAGAAGTGTGGAGAGGAAGGGAAGGGGAAGGGAAATTTATAGAATTTCAAAACTATTAGATTCACACCAAGTGAAAAAATCTAGTAAAGAGAGAGGAGAAAAAGATTCTTGGCATTAAAAATGAGATACGAGAATTTCCTCCACCGGTGGCGGCGATGCACTAGCCAATGCAACAACGATGCACTACTCGAGGTGGCAATGCCCGGCCAGCACGCTGCAAGCTAGCCTGTAAGCGCACAGGCCTGTTGCTGTGTATGCAGGGCCTATCGGCGTAGGCCTACTGCATGGACAACGTGTGCACAGTATGCGGCAACAGTCCGTGCGTGAAGTGATGTGCGGACAGCCCGCCTGCGAGCGACAGGACGTGTGCGCAGGTCCTGACCTCACATCGTGCAGGCGGTGGGGCCGTGTGCACTGTGCGCATGTTCCATGCATGCGTGCGTGCAAATGGGCCGTGTGCACTGTGCGCGCATGTGCGCATACACAGTGTCCAGCACCTGCATGGGCAAATTGCTTTCTCGTGGGATTTTTCCCTCAAGCAAGTTTTTTCTCGTTTTGTTGTTTTCTCATTTTTGTAAAAATTTTTCCTTTGAAATAAAATAAAATAATTTAAAATATTTTAAGATAAAATAAAAATAAAAATAATAAAATGAAATAAAAATAAAAATAATAAATAAATAAAATAAAAATAGATCAAGATCACGAATCTCAAAAAATGTTAAAAAACGTAAATTAATTTAAGATTAAGGCGGCCAACGACCTAAATAAATAGAGTTTCGAAATTATTTTAACACAGTGATAGGTGAGGTATTACATTAACTGTGTAGTTTTAAATATTATTTTCCTTACTGAGTTTACATGAATCTCATCCCTAATCTGTGCCCCTTAGATATTGAGAAAGTTAAGGATCTGCCTTCCCGAGTTATCTCAAAGTTTGATTAGAACCTTTCATGGGTTCTTGAAAATTCTTTTGGACATAATTCGTGTGTAATAATTATTCCGCACTTTAATGTAAAATTCTCTAAAGACCCCACTTTGTATTCAATATTTAAGAGTGCCAAATTATGATATTTGATGTAAGTTCTTAAAACTTAGTTTGTTTTGTAAGGGATTCTATTTTTTGCATCAATATCAAAAATTATTTTTAGCACTTGGAACTATTTAGTTAGTTGGGCTCAATAAGGCCCAACTAACAATCTAAGGCACAATATGGCCCATTTAATAATCTAAGACCCATTTAACAGTCTAAAGCCCAATAAAGGCAATTTAGCAGGAAAAGTCTCGTTTAACAATTTCTAGGCCTATCAGAGGCCCATTAACCATTTTTGGGCATTTTAAGACCCATCGAGCAACCCGACCCATTTGAGCTCACCATTAATCCAAGGCCCACGAAGGGGTTCCTCACTGTACCCATCAACTAGGCGAGATAGGGGCCAGCCGTGCGATTTTCTCGGCAAACAAGTGCACTTGACAATGTCCCACAGCTTGACAGTCTAGGCATTGCAATATGCCTAGGGCGAATAGTTTAGACATCGTGGACACATCAGGACAGGCCTTTATGTGCGGGTGCATGTGTCACTTTATGCACATTGCGTGCCACAGCATGCTTGTACACACACTTGTGTAGTGTAGCATGCCTATACGAGCTCAAGAGGCCCGACATGCTCGCTCGCACTTGTAACATGGTATGTGTCTTCACTCTCTCTTTTGTATGGAAAAATGTGCCCTTTTGCACTGCTGTGTGCATGCACTACAGGCCTAGGGCCTTGTCGAGGGTATATGCGTGCTTAGAAAGTATCCCTCACACAAGTGGCATGTAAGCGTGCCTGTAACACCCCGAAAATCCTTTATGTTTAATGTGCATTGAACTCCATTATTTTGGGCCTAATGGCCATTTAAACGATTTGTTAATATATAAATTAATGGTATTTTAAACAATTTTATCCATTTTTATTATTTTTTCCAAAAATATTTTTAATTTAATTTTTAGGGAAACATAGAGTATCGATGAAAAATTAGCAAAAGAGCATGCAAAACCTCGCAGAACACAAACCCGGAGCCCGCAACCCACAGCCTGGCTCGTGGTCAGCCCATGCAGGCAAGCCATGAGCGCACATTGTGCACATGACTGTGCATGTAGTTCTCATGCACAATACACAACATGGCTGTGCCAGTACATGTGGCAGGTAGCCTGCGCACGCATAGTGCGCGATAAGGCCGCCCACGCGTGCACAATGCACAGCTTGACCGCACATAGCAAGCTACTGTGTGTTGATAGCCAGCCATTAATTAGATGGCTATTAACTTTTCCTGTTGCCCATGATTGGCTATGCCTAGGGGCCCCACAACCACCCATTTGTTCCACTTGGCTCCTTTGAATTTTGCCATTTATCTCACATCCAATCCCTCTCTTTTGCTTATTTAAAAGCCCCCTTTCCACTTCCTTTCACAATTCCTCCTCCCTCCCATTTTTCACTTCCTTTAGCATTTCATTTCTTCTTCTATTTTCACTTTTATAGAAATATTTTAAAGGAAGAAATTTACAGAAAGAAAGAAGTAAGAAAGGAGGAGTAAAGTATGTGTTTCACAAGCTAGTTCAAGGAATATCTAGAAGCCTTTTCTTTGACTTCTAGAAGGGTAAGTCGACTCAATTTCAGTAAGGAATTCTTTAGTATTTTCATTTACATTTCTAAGTACTCTTTTTAGTTAATTAATTCGGTGAATGATAAATGTGTTTGAATGATGATGTGGGATTGACCCTTTATCTTACCTTTGATAAGGACAAAGAGGATTATTCTAAGAAGCTCTAGCTTTAAAGAATATCTCAATTGGTCAAATATGAGTACATTGAGCCTATGGTCGAACATATTAATAAGACCCATTAGATCCTAGAAGTGAAATACGAAATATCTATAGTTGAATAAAGTATAATACACAAGAGTTATGACTACGATGCATGAATTTTTACTAGGATTGATGTTTGTTTATGTATACAATATGGTTGAACATGATGATTGTTGTATATGTCTCTTTGGTGTTTGACCACTATTTAAACCATGAAGTATTATGCATGATGCATGAAAATTTGATGATTAATGAATTGAATGCGGGGTTGGCCCTTCGCTTTACCTTGGTAATAGTGAAGAGGGCCATTCTAGTGAGCCTTGGCTCAAGAGAATGACTAGAAGGTCAAGTTCAGGTAGAGTGGCCCTTTGGGCCAAATACATAAAAATGGGCTTTCAGGCTGGACATGTGAGATAGGCCTTTGGACTATATATATGAAAAGAGGGTCTTCAGGCTGGATATGTTATGGAATCCCCATCAGATTCGAAAATGTTTACATGTATGTGAAAGGAATATGGAATTTGTTGTGAACATGGAGTAAACAAGTGATAAGAATGGAAAGTTCATTTGACTATTATCACTGAGGCATTTCTATTCTCCCTCCTCTGAAAAAGTGTTAGTGAACCACTTTTTGTGATGATTGGTGTTCCCATTGATGAGTGTGGATACATGTTAGGTACATGTAGGGCCACTATGGCAAAATACTGTCACGGACATTATTTAGATGGAGAAATGATAATGACCAGAGAACGAGGTCGATGATTTACAACGGTACTCGGGGATCCCTTTTGCCCTCAGTGGATATAGGTTGCAATGGCTTCGCACGAAGGTCAGTGAAAGACTTAATAAAACATATGTATGATTAAGGATGCTATTCGAAGTGCTATGATGATTTGTATGTTGACTCTTCTATTCACTGAGTATGGTGTTTGCATTAATGGTATCTCTATGATGATTTGTATGTTGCTTCTTCTATTTACGGAGCATGCCATTTGTTTGATTTCTATTGAAATATTTGACACCTTCTGGTGTGTTAAATGTGATATAACATGCCTGTTTAAATGTTGATTAAGGGTGTTCTTAGTTTGGTTATATAACTATCTCATTAGTTTTCTCAATAAAGAAAAGTATTTTATGAATATTTAAATGTCTTTATTCTGCGACAGCCCTTGTGACACCCCACACCTTTGTGCTTCTTGTGGTATTAAGACTCCATTTATTCAGCCCTTTGGCCATTGAGTTTTTTTTATGTAATATTATTTCATTTTATTTTATTTTGGATATATGTCGTTTTTCCTTAATTTATCAAAATTTATTTTATTATTATGTTATTTTATTTCGTTTTGTTTTTAGAATTATTAAGGATTTAAAATTGAAAAAGAGAAGAAAAGAAAATTTGGAAAAAAAATTGCCGTAGGAAAAGCCTAGCTCGTGTGCGCTAGACCAGTTGGAAGAACGCACATGCGCACCCCCATCAACCGGGCTCCCATGTCATGCCCTGTTTGCTTGCAAATCTCGTGTGCAAATGCGCACGTCAGGCACTTACGGCTTAGTGCCTGCTCTCCACACACTTGTGCAATGCGACCGCGCTGGGCAACCTGCACATGCATAGCTTAGCTTACTACATGTGACAGCGTATTTTTCGGGCATGCAGACAAGTTGCACGTACAGGCAAGGCTAAGCTTGCTGCCCGTGGTAGACTTGGACTATAAGCGATGCATCGAGCCTCGCACTGCCACCACCACAGCCCTACGTCATCGCCACTGCAGCCCTACGTTGAAGCCACTGCAGCCTCGTGTTGTCGTTGCTGCCGAGCCTATGCCGCCACCACCCTGAGCCCCACACTGATGCTGTTGCTACTACTGTCACCGCCTTTGACCGATTGACGCTGTGTCTCCCCTTAACCGATTGACACTAATGATGTCATGATGACATTATCATTTTCTCTCTCTTTACTGTTCGCGAAACTTGTTGCAAATCCGATAGTTCTCTTCTTTTATAAATAAAGACCTCCACCACCACTCTTCTTCATCTAGTTTTCACCCTCAAAGACCGAAATTCTATAGAGAGAGTTAGAGAGAAATTAAAAAAAAGAGAAGAAAGGGGGACTAGCTTACGAATAGTCGTTGGTATCGGTAAGGGATTCAATATTTCCTTAGATATTCTAAGATAGATTTTTAGAAAAATAAGGAAATGAATGTCGGTTTTATTGCATGATTATGGCATAATTTTTAATGAAATTAATATTAATTTTATTTTGTGATTGTGGCATGATTTTGAGGGTGTGATGAGATATTAATTATGAAGATTGTTTTATGCATCGTGTAAAGGCTTAGTTGAAATGCAATTGATACGAAAAGAGATTACATGAAATTGTTGACATGGCATAAAAAACAAGAATGGATACATGATACATGAATTAATATGTTAGACAATTTTATTTATTTATGTTGTTCCCACCCTGTTTGAAAGATATGAGATGAGCACTTCCTGTGGATGATGGCGCGAAAGCACATAGGATATTCTAGGATCACTGTGGCGAAGTACGACTGTGGTCATAGATCGTGCTATGGTGTGGCGAACTGAAAATCAGTTATGGTGTGGCGAGCTGAAAATCAGTTATGGTGTAGCGAGCCATAAATATGTTATTATTGAGCAAGCCGTAAGTTGCTATTATTGTCATTTCAATGGTAGTTGGGGATCCATATTAGCCAGTAGATAAAAAGTCGTAATGGGCTTTGCATGCAGTATGGTAAAAGACTTAACAACAGTTACTATTCTAATTTGTTTGATTTTCTCACTTGATGAGTTTTCTTTATGTTATTTGATGATCCTGATATTAAATTTTTTCTTACATTAATTCTACTCCTATGGATTGTTGTAAATGGGTAGTAGAAAAAGGTATTTTTCTTAAACACTTTTAATTTTAAAAAATTTATTAGTTATGTCAATTTAATACTCTATGCCTTACTGAGTTCAATAAAACTCACCCTTTCAATGCTAGGCCCCTTTTCAGATGATGTCAAAGAGGATGTTTGCGATGAGTTATCCGCTGAGTTACTCCTTGAAGCTTGTTTAGATCTCATGGATCCATGATCGTTGATGAGTGCATGTCTTATTCCACATATTGATGAGGCCATTTACATAATGATATAAGTGACCCTCTTTTATATTTTGTTATTTTATATTTTGTCGCCACTTCTGGCCTCAGTTAATATGTAATTGGGACATATATTTTGTAAGGAATTTAGCATTATTGTAAAAAATTTCTACTGTATATATTTTACGTAATGCATGCATATTTTGTATTGGTATTTGGCACCCTTATGCTATAATAAGTATTGAGGATGTCACAAGTTGTATCAGAGTAGAATACGCAAAAACATCCCTTACATTAAGGCTAATCTAGAGTTAGGAAAAATCTTAGTGTATAGGAGACTTCTTTCTAGAAACCTTATTCAGAAATTGCTTTGAAATCCCTACTGATTGTCTCTTTTTTCATTTTGTAGGAAATGACACGGGGGAGACCATTAGTAGAAAGAACTGAGGCCCATGACACATTGACCACGGCCCAATTTAACAAGCTATTTCGAGCCATTCAGAGCTTGACAATAGCCGCCGTACACAATCAGGCCAATAATTGTCAACCTTCTCAACCTCTTGAGTGTCATCCCCTTGACCATCCTATCTCCCAGCACATCACAAAATTTAAAAGATTAAACCCTCCTCACTTCAATGGTGGTCCCAATCCCATGGTCGCCGAACCTTGGACTCAAGAAATAGAGAAGCTCTTCACAGTGTTGGATGTGATGGAAGAGCAGAAGGTTTCCTTGGCTACTTTCATGTTTACTGGTCATTTTCACTCTCAAGACAAAAATTTTAGAGAGAGAAAGTTAAAGAGGGAAAGAAGGAAAAAGAGAAGAAAAAAGGATTAGCTTGCAAAGTGTCATCGGTAATTGGTAAGGGATTCAATATTTGTTTACACATTCTAAGAGGCATTTCTAAAAAAATATAAAAGTGAATGTTGATTTTATTGCATGATATGTGGAATGATTTTGAGGGTGTGATGAGTTATTAATTATAACGTTGTTTTAATTATATATGCGTTATGTAAAGGCTTAGTTTGATATTTTATAAACAAAATTGAAATGCAATTAATATGAGAAGGGATCGCATGAAATTATTGACATGGCATGAAAAACATGAATTAATCCCTTAGACAATTTTATATGCTTCTATTGTTCCACCCTGTCTGGAAAGACGTGGGTGACCACTCTCTGTGGATGACGGTACAAAAGCGCGAAGGAGATCTTAGTACTACTGTGGCAAATTACAGTCATGGTCATAGACTTTAGGACCATGGTGGTTGGCATGGCTATGGTTATAGACCGTGCTATGGTGTGGTGAGCCACAAATTGTAACACCTCGACAAACCTTCATGTTAAATTTGTAATGTGAACATCTATTTATTCATGCCCTAAGGTAGTTTAAACTCTTTCAATTTTGTATTTTGAAATTTGAGATGAATTTTATATTTTAATTTCGTATTTATCTAGTTAAATAATTATTAAACTTATCTTATTTAATTTATTTGTAGATAATTTGTATTTAAATTTAATTAAAAATATTTCATGAGAAGAATAGAGGAAAAACGATAGAAAATCCACCACTAATGCTTATGCGCACGTCCCATCTGCATAAAGCGCGAGGCACGGTCTGTGCGCACATCCCATCGCGCGTAAACAGGCGCACAACTCTACGGGCCCTGTGTGTGCGGCTCTGTGCGACTTATGCGCATGACGTCCGTGTAGTAGGCTTGCGGGCAGTGGGCCTGTGCATGCGGTAGACTAGGGCAGTGTGTGCTGCCACGAGCTGTGCACGCCTCCCCCTTGGGCATCGCGTTATTAGTTGGGTAGCAAGCCACCGCCGACTTGGATAGTGTACCATCGTCATTTGGGCAACGTGCAGCCATTATTTTGGTGGCATGCCTCTAGTTTTTGCACTGCGTCGTGTCACGTCGTTAATTCATCGGTCACATTGGTAGTTGTCACATCTCATCATTTCATCTTGACTTTCTCTCTCTTCACTAGATTTTGCCACTTGGCACAAATCTAATGTCCCCATTTTCTATAATTAGGGACCTCCACTTCACCATTTTATCATCACTTCCACTTTATTTTTTCATCCCCCAAAGGGTTTTAGAGAAAGGGAGTGATGTAGAGAGAGAAGGAGAGGAAAGGAAAAAGAAAAGGTGTAGAAAACACCAAAATTTCAGTAAAGAATTTAGTATTTACTTATAAATATCTTAAAGAGCATTTTTAGATTAAATTAATAAAGTTTAAATTAAATGGTTGCGTGTTTAATCTTATATGCTTAAATAAAATAATTTCGTGTTAACGCATGTTTATATGAACGTATGTAAATCGATTATTTGCATGTTTAATTAAAATAATTAAATACTTAGATAAATGTTGATACATGATACATTGTACAATGGTGAAGTAATAAAGCAAGAAATGATGTATAAGCATGAGAAATATGTATTGGTATTAGCATGCATGACTCATAAAATGTTTCGTTAGACTTTTTATCTCTGAGGAATTTCTGTTTTTCCCCCCATCTGGTCTGAAAAGACATGAGAGGACCGCTCTATGTGGATGACAATGTATCCTTTGATGAGAGTGGTGACGTAATATGATTGTAGGGGTCACCTTTACCAAAGTACGGCTGTGGCCATAGTTTACATATAGGACCACTGTGGTTGGCATGGCCGTGGTCATAGATCGTGTCATAGTTTGGCAAGCCGTAAATTTGTTATTGGTTTAGCAAGTCACAAATTGCTGTAATAATATGAATTAAACTGGTCATTCCACATGGTACTTGGGAATTCGTATTGCCCTCAATAGATGGAAGTCGGAATGACTTCACGGGAAGAATAAAATGAAATAAAGAGCATGTCATGATTTGTTTGATTTTCTCTGTTTTAAGAATGGTTAATTTGATTGATATGATATGACTTTAACACGATAGATTTGATGTCTCCTTTAATAAATAAATTGATGTTATAATTAACCCTGACATGACTCCTGATGGTAAGTAATGATGGTACTTTTTAATTACCTTTTAAATCTTATGATGTTATCTAAATACTATTTTCCTTACTGAGTATATGGAATTCAACCTTTCCATGCTCCCCCAGATGAAGAAGATAGTGAGGAACCGATCCTTGATCTACCCCTTGAAGCCTTTGAGGATCCCGTGGATCCATGAACCTTTATGAGTGCACAATTGTCCTGCACTCTAATGAGTCCATCTTTTGTAAAGCCTTATAATTAATTTTGTTTCTGCCTCAGTGTTGTAGGAACTCTATTATTATTTTGTAAGGAATTTGTAATTATTTATTTCGCTGCATACATTTTATCTCTAGGCACTCGTAATCTGTTTCTGTATCTGGCACCCTTATACTTTAATTAGCATTTGGGATGTCATAAATGGTATCAGAGTAGTTACGTAGAATAATCCCCTACAACTGAAGTTTTAGTTAGGAAACCCTTCTAAGATATTTAGGATATGTCTTCTTTTAAAAACTAGACCACCAACTTATGTCTTCCTTTTCTTTTGTAGGAGTGACGAGATGAAGACATTCTGTAGAGCAAACCAAGAGACTGAGGCCAAAGATCATCTGAGCATGGCCGAGTTTATTGAGCTCTTCTGAGCCATCAAAGGTCTAATCGTAGCCATAGGCTAAAACCAAACAAACCAATGCCAACACCCCCTGCCCCTGACTATTGCTGAGCCAAGAGGTCCATCTCCTACAACATAGCAGAGTTTAGGAAACTCAACCCATCCAACTTTGAAGGAGGCCCTAACTCTTTAGTAGTTGAAGTCTGGATCCTATAGATAGAGAAGTGTTTCTCTGTCTTAGACCAAAATGAGGAATAAAAAGTTCCCTTAATAGCCTTCATACTAAACAGTGAAGCTGAACATGGGTGGTGGCTTAAAAAGGAGGTCCTACCTACTCCTACTACTTAGGAGGTTTTGATGGATGCGTTCTTTAAAAACTTATTCCCTATCTATGTTCGAGAGAAGAAAGAGGAGGAATTTTAGGACCTCCGCTAGGAAAATTTGATAGTTGCCTAGTATACAGCACGATTCATCCAGATGTCTAGGTTTGCCCCGCTAATGGTCACCCCTGAGAGTCGTAAGGTTAGGAAGTTTCTTAAAGGTCTTCGTGCCAATATCTATGACTGCATTGCAATGTTAAGACGCAGCTCGTATGTCGAGGTGCTAGAATATACGTAGTTGGCCAAAGATCTAATCTTGGCTTGACATCAACCCATCACCCGAGTCCGTATCTAGCAACAGTAACACCAACCCCAATAACCTAGAAAAAGACTACCTGACCCAATTAGTAGCCATCTTAACAAACAACTCCGGGTTGCCTCTCTCCTTGCTTTGCCTCCACCTATTAGACACCCTGCCTGACCTACTAAACCTTATAAGCATTGTGGATGCTTGCATGGTGATTAGCCTTGTCGATGTTTGAACAATGCCTGCTATAAGTACAAAAGCACTCAACACTTTGTGAAAGATTATCCCCAGTGACTAAAGGACATGGCAGACCAGTAGCTTAGGGTCATGTGTACCTCCTTGATAAACCTGGTGCCTTCGTTAGTATTTCTCTTATCTAGGGTATGCTTTTTACCCACAACATTTCTGCTCGAGCTTTGATTGATACAGGTGCTACCCACTCCTTTATTTCTTGTGCTTCTGCTTATAAGTTAGATATTAGGTCTGAACCTTTAAATGAAGTCTTTTAGAAGTTTGCTGTGTGTATAAAAATTGTAAAATAAAAGCTTTAGGAGTAGAAGTACTAGTAGATCTTGTACTTTTATATTTTTTAGGATTCAATGTTATCCTAAGTATGGATTAGTTAGAGAAGTATAAGGTAATCATTAACTGTGAAAGTAAGATTGTAACTTTGTATTCACAAAAAATGAAATGAAAAAATCTTATAAATTTGTTTTGTTATTTTCTAACCTCTAAATAAACAGGAATATGGATGTCAATCTGGCTGTATACACAATTCCTACTGTTCGTAACTTTTCCGACGTCTTTCTGGAGGACCTACCTGGTTTACCTCCTCCATGGGAGATAGAATTTTCTATAAATTTACTTCTCAAAATACAACCTATCTCAAACCCTGCCTATTGAATGAATTGCACTAAGCTCGCAGAATTAGAAAACCAGCCCTTAGAACTTTTTGGTAAAAAATTCATCTACCGTAGTCATTCCCCTTGGGGTACCCTAGTGTTATTTATAAAGAAAAAGGATGGCTCCCTCCGATTGTGCATAGACTACAGAGAGCTTAACTGTGTAATGGTAAAAAAAGTATCATTTACCTCATATTGATGATCTCTTCAATTAGTTACAAAGTGCTACGATTTTTTCGAAAATCAAACTGAGATCGGGGTACTATCAGTTGAGGGTTAAAGAACAAGATATTCCAAACACGGCCTTTCGATGCCAATACGATCAGTACGAGTTCAAGGTTTTGCCTTTTGGACTGACTAATGCCCCTGCTGTTTTCAGGGATCTTATGAACAGGGTTTTTTGGGATGTACTAGATTAATACATTATCGTATTCATTGATGACATCTTAGTATATTCTAAGAGTCATGAAGAACACGCAGCTCACTTGTCTAGAGTATTGGAAACCCTCTGCTAGAACAATCTGTATGCTAAGTCTAGTAAATGCTCTTTTTGATTGAATCGAGTTTCCTTCCTTAGTTATGTAATTTTTAGCAAAGGAGTTTCTATAGATCCTCTAAGGTTGAAACAATGATAAACTAGAACCTACCAACAAAAATCACTAAGGTACGTAGTTTCTTTAGTTTAGCAGGTTATTACTGGCGATTCATTGATGGGTTCTCCAAGATTGCACCCCGTTGACCTGTCTCACTAGAAAAGGTGTACTTTTTATTTAGGACTATAAATACAATGAAAGTTTTACTGAGTTGAAGTATCTTCTCATCTCTACTCCAGTGTTGATCCTCCTTGACAATACTGGAAGATTACAGGTTTACTATGATGCATCTCACGTGGCTTTGGGATGTGTTTTAATGCAGCACGATCCGGTAGATGCTTATGGATCAAGACAATTGAAGCCCCATGAGTATAACTGCCCCACCTATTACTTGGAGTTGGCAGCCATATCTTTTCTTTGAAGATATGATGCCATTATTTATATTATCAGACATTTAAAAGATACACTAACCGTAAGAATTTAAAGTATATATTTTTACAGAGGGAGTTGAATATGAGACAGAGACATTGGATGGATCTCCTGAAGGACTACGACTGTAAGATCATCTACTACCCCGATAGTGATAGTGTAGTAGTTAATGCTCTGAGCCGAAAGGAGTTCGCTTTTTAGGCCCAAACCATGGCCTCCAGTTGGAAATTAATTGATGTTATGCAAGCACTCTGTCTTAACCATTATGGCAATGGTGCTTACCTCGCCCAGATTTGAGTTTTTCCTGATCTTTTCATGAATATTTTGGAAGCTCAATCCCCCGGCCAAGAAATAGCCAAAAATTTGATTAAGTTTACTTCTGACGAAGTTTCTGATTTCAGGCTCACAAATGATGGATTGTGCAAATTTCAGGATCATATATGGGTCCCCATTGCTATCAGGATGGATGTTTTGAAGGCTGGCCATGCCTCCAAATTGTCTATTCACTCCGTACGTACTAAGATGTACTGTAAAACCACACTCATCACCACGCTAAATTTGTATTTGGAAGACCCTTATTTATTTGGGCCTTAAGGCCACCTGAACTCATTTAAATTTATTTCACAACTTTACATTGTAATTCATGATTTAAATTCATAATTTTAATTATATGCTGATTTCGTTATTTTATTTTTATTTTCTTATTATTTTGATTTATTTTATATATTATAATTATTTTTTAATTAAAAATAATTTTAAGGAGAAAACAAAAAAAAAAACAAAAAATCTCATGGGAGAGGTTTGCCTGCACGGGCACCGTGCGCTGTGCGCATGCACACAAAGCATAAAATGTATGCACTGTGCGTACATCCCATCCACGTAGGGTGCAGGGTCAGTCCTGTGTGCACGCCATGTCGCACAAAAATAAGCTAGTCCGCGCATGTCACTTCGCGTGAGGACAAGGCAAAGCGTCACGCACAGTGTGTGCACCGTCTGCGTAGTAGGCTTGTGCGTTGTAGGCCCTGGGCATAGTAGGGTAGGCCTGCACCTACAGGCTAGGGCTGCAGTACGCGATTGGCCTTATGAGTTGCACTACTGCCTTGGGCAGTGTGTTGTCGCTGTCTTAGGCACCGTGTGCTACCTTTGGTGGTGTGTCACGTCAGTAGAGGAATGTTTGCTTCGTGTTTCATGCTGCTATCGCGTCGTGCCAAATCGATCATCTTCCACTCAACTCTCTCTCTCTTTATTGGATTTCACTACTTGGCGCAAATTCGACGGTCCCCATTTTCTATAAATAGGGACCCTTTTTTTCCATTTCCTTATTACTTCCATTCCATTCTTCCATCTTCCAAGAGTTTAGAGACAGAGGGAGAAAAGAAAAAGAAAAACATTGCAGGAAAACTTCGAGGTTTTAGTAAGGAATTTAGTATTTTTTTAAACATCTTAAGGAGTATTTGGAGAAAAATTAATTATGAAGTTTGTATTTTGTGTTTTGCATGTTGTATGTCCAGTAGTTTTATTAAGATGATTTATTCTTAGTTTCAAGCATGCTATGTGATTTTATAGGCACTTGATGATTTACATGTCAATTAATAAAATGAATTTAGTTATATTTGGCTGAAAAATATTAGAAAAAAAAGAAAAGAGAAGGGGAATGAGCTTGAATGGTCTGAAAAATATATGTGTTTACACTGACATGCATAATATATCAAATGTCTAGCTAGAATTTTTATCTCTTAGGGGTATCTGTTTTCCCTTCCTCCATCTAGTCTTGAAAGACGTGAAAGGACCGTTCCCTATGGATGACGACGTAGCCTCTGACGAGAGTAGTGACGCGAATATCTGTTAGAGGTCACCTTTGGCTAAGTACTATCATGGCTATAGAATATCTGATAGGACCACAGCGGTTGGTATGGCCGTAGTTAATGATCGTACCATGGTATGGCAAATTTAAAATGTGCCTGAGCAAATTGCTATTTTTTATATCTGATCTAGTCATTCTATATGGGTAGTCAAAAATTCGTATTTGCCATCAGAGATGGAAGTTGAAACGACTTCGCAAAGCATGATATAAAAATCTACGTATTTTATGATTTATTTGATTTCTCTATTGGTAAGTATGATGTTTGATTTTGATTCTTGTGACTATGACATGATGTTTCATTCAATAAATAAAATTATTTTCATGAAGTAAGATAGTATCCTGACGTGACCTGATGGTAAGTATTTATGATATAATTATTCACCTTTAAAATCTTACGATGTTATTTAAATATTGTTTTCCTTACAAAGTATATGGAACTCACCCTTTTCATGTCCCCTTAGATGACAAAAATAGTGAGGAACCGACTGCTGACCTACCCCTTGAAGTATATGAGGATCCCATGGATCTACAACCCTTAAGTGCACGACTTGTCCCGCATTCTGATGAGTCCAATCGCATAATGATAGAAGTGACCCTTTTATATTCTTAGTATTTTGATATTTTGTACTTAACCACTTCTGGCCTCAGTTATGTATATGTGTAATTGGAACTCATATATTTTGGTAAGGGATTTGTAATAATTTGCTCCGCTGCATAAAAGTTTATAATACACTCGTAATCTGTTTCTATATCTGGTATCCTTATGCCTTAGTTTGCATTGGGGATCTCATAAATGGTTTCAGAGTAGTTACACGGACCAAATCCTTTACGACTGAGGCCGTAGGTATAAAAGACCCTTATGATATCTAGGAAAATAAACCATCTTAGACCACCAACTCGTGTCTTCCTTGCTTTTGTAGGAATGACGCAAGGGAGACCTTCCGTAGAATGTAACGAAAGAACTGAGGCCCAGGACCAACCAAATAGGGCTGAGTTTACTGAACTCTTTCGAGCTAACCAAGGATTGATCGCGCTGTAGGACAGAACAAACCAACCCTTGTCAACACCCTTCCCTAGAATATCAAACAACTGAGAGGTATATCTCTCACAACATAGAAGAGTTTAGGAAACTTAACCTGCCACACTTTGAAGGTGGCCTTGATCCCTTAGTAGCCGAAGCATGGATCCTACAAATAGAGAAGCTTTTTTCTATCCTCAACCTGACCGAGGAATAGAAAGTCTCCTTAGCAGCCTTTATGCTAATCAGTGAAGTAGAACACTGGTGGTGACTTAAGAAAGAAGTCCTGCCTATCCCTACCACCTAGGAAGTTTTCATGTATGCATTCTTTGATAATTTTTTACCAACCTATGTCCGAGAGAAGAAAGAGGAGGAATTTTAGGTCTTCTGCCGAGGGAATCTAACGATTGCCCAATACACAATCTAATTCGTCCAATTATCTAGTTTTGCTCCTCTAATGGTCACCCCCAAAAGTCGTAAAGGTAGGAAGTTTTTAAAAGGCCTTCGTGCCAATATCTAAGATTGGGTTGCAATGCTAAGACCCAGCTCCTATGCTGAGGTGTTAGAAGATGCTCAGTTAGCTAAAGACCTCATCTTGGCCAGGCACCAACGCATTTTTCGAGTCCATAACCAACAACAACAACCCTAACAACTTAGAAGAAGATTGCCCGACCCAGTAAGTAGCCAACTCGATAAGCAAACTCGAGTTTCCCTTCTCCCTGCTCTGCCTTCGCTTACTAGATAGCCTACCCGACCTTCTCAACCATCTTAGCATTGTGGTCGCTTGCATGGTGAATTATTCTGTCGGCGTATCAATCACACCATTATCGGTGCGGAAACACCCAACACCTTATAATTAATTGCCCTCAGCGGCTGAAGAACGTGGCTAAACCTATAGCCTAGGGTCATGTGTACCACCTAGATGAACCTGGTGCCCTCCCCACTCCTGTCCTTATCCAGGGTATGCTTTCTATTCATGATACTTTTGCCAAGGCTTTGATCAATGCAGGTGCTGCCCACACTTTTATCTCTTGTGCATTTGCTTGTAAATTAGATATTAGGCCTAAACCTTTAAGAGAAATATTGACTGTAGAGACTCCCTCTAGGGGATTATTAGAAGCTCACTATGTGTATAAATATTGTAAGATAAAAGCTTTAAAAATAGACGTATTTATTGATTTAATAGTCTTATATTTCTCATGATTTGACGTTATTCTAAGAATCGATAAGTTAGAAAAATATAGGGCAGTTATTGATTGTGAAAGTAAAGTTGTAAACTTGCAAACTCCAAAAAAGAAATAAAAAATATATTTTTTCTCTCTAACAATTGAATAAACAGGAATATCGATGTTAATCCTGCTGTGTACTCCATTCCTATTGTTTGCAACTTTCTAGAAGTTTTTCTCGTTGAATTACCTAGCCTACTTCCCCTGCGAGAGGTAGAATTTTCTATCAAACTGATTCTTGGAACCCAATCAATTTTGAAACCTACCTACCGTATGAGTCGTGCTGAGTTCGTAGAATTAGAGAATCCTCTTTCTGAGATTCTTGTCTAGAAGTTTATTCACCCCAGTCACTCCCCTTGAGGTGCTCCAGTGTTATTTGTTAAAAAGAAGGATGACTCCCTTAGACTATGCGTAAACTACTGAGAACTTAACCGAGTAACAATAAAGAATAAGTATCCCCTATCTCGAACTTAACTAAGTAATAATAAAAAATAAGTATCCATTATCTCGAATCGATGACCTTTTCAACCAATTGTAAGGAGCCACAATCTTTTCTAAGATTGACCTTAAATTGGAATTCTACTAGTTGAGAGTCAAAGAAGAAGATATTCTAAAGACCACTTTTCGATGTAGATACGGCATGTACAAGTTTAAGGTGATGCTGTTCAGGTTAACTAATGCCCCTGTTGCCTTCATGGATCTCATGAATAGGATTTTCTAGCATGCACTAGATCAGTAAATCATTGTATTAATTGATGACATCCAAATGTACTTCAAGAGCCTGAAGAACATGCAGTCCACCTGTCGAAGTGTTGGGAACACTCCGTCAAAATCAACTGTTTGCTAAACTTAGCAAATGCTTTTTCTGGTTGGATCGAGTTTTCTTTCTTGGTCATGTGATTTCAAGTGAAGGAGTTTCTATAGATCTGAAAAAGAACAGTGTAGGAAAATTTCAAGGTTTCGGTAAGGAATTTAGTATTTCTTTAAATATCTTAAGAAGTATTTCTAGAAAAATTAATTATGAAATCTGTGTTTTGTGTTTTGCATGGTTCATGTTTAGTAGTTTTAATAAAGTGATTTGTTCTTGATTTAAAGCATGCTATGTGATTTTATGGGCACTTGATGATTTGTATGTAAATAAATAAAATAAATCTTGTGATATTTACCTGAAAAATATTTTTTTTAAAAAAAAAAGAGAAGGGGAATGAGCCTAAATGGTTCAAAAAATATATGCATCTATATTGACAAACATAATGCATCAAGTATCTCATTAGACTTTTTATCTGTGAAGGGTATCCATTTCTCCCTCCCCCATTTGGTCTGAAAGATATGAGAAGACCACTCCCTGTGGATGACAACGTACCCTCTGACAAGAGCAGTGACATGAATATCTGTTAGGGGTCACCTTTGGCTAAATACTGTCGTGACTATAGACTATGTGATAGGACCACAGTTGTTGGTACAACCATGGTCATAGATCGTACCACGGTTTGGCAAGCCAGAAATGTGCCTAAACAAATTACAGTTATATGTATCTGATCTGGTCATTCCACATGGGTAGTCAAAAATTCATATATGCCCTTAAAGATGGAAGTCGGAATGACTTCGCGAAGCATGACATGAAAATCTAAGCATTTCATTATTTATTTGATTTTCTCTATTGTCAAGTATAATGTTTGATTTTGATTGTTATAACTATGATATAATATTTTCTTTAATAAATAAAATTATTTTCATAAAGTAAGATAGGACCCTGACGTGACCTAATTATAAGCATTTATTATATAATTATATACCTTTAAAATCTTACGATGTCATTTAAATATTGTTTTCCTTACTGAGTATATAGAACTCACCCTTTCTATGCCCCACCCAGATGAGGAAGATAGTGAGGAAGCGACCACTGACTTACCCCTTGAAGTATATGAGGATCCTGTGGATTCACAACCCTTGAGCGCATGACTTGTCCCGCACTCTGATGAGTCCAATCACATAATGATAGAATTGACCCTTTTGTATTCTTAGTATTTCGATATTTTGTAGTTAGCCTGTTTGTATGTTGACCAAATTGTTCAACTTCATGGTGTACCCTCCTCTATTGTGTCAGATAGAGATCCTCGGTTTACTTCCTGCTTCTGGGATAGTTTTCAGGAGGCCCTAGGAACCAATTTACATTTCACTACTGCCTATCACCTCCAAACTGATGGGTAGTCAAAGCATACCATTCAAATTAGAAGATATCTTGCGTGCCTATATTTTGGATTTTTGAAGTAATTAGAGTAAGCACCCCACTCTCTGCGAGTTTGCCTACAACAATAGTTATCACTCCAGCATCTGTATTTCTCAATTTGAGGCTCTTTATGGTAGGCCATGCCGATTCTCTACCTGGTGAAATAAGATTGGGAACATGTAGTATGCAGGGATGGACTTTATCCAAAAGACTATTGACAAAGTTGATCTTATCCGGAAGAACCTCCTCACTGCCCAAAGTTATCAGAAGAGTTATGATGACAATTACAGGAGGCCTTTGGAGCTTGTTGTTGGCGACCAGGTATTTGTCAAGGTCTTTCCCTTCAAATTAGTGATGAGGTTTGGGAAGAAAGGGAAGTTGAGCCCTCGATATGTTGGCCCTATAGCATACTGCCTTGCTCTGCCCTGAGAGCTCACTGGTATGCATGATGTCTTCCACATCTCTATGTTAAAAGGGTATCACCCTAACCCTTATCAAATTGTCCCAATTCAGGAAACTCCTGTCATCTCCAACTTGGCGTACGTGGAGTACCCAACATAAATACTAGTATGGATCGACAAGGTGCTGCGCTACAAGAGTATCCTGATGGTGAAGGTGTAGTGGCAACATCACACCCCGGAGGAGGCTATGCAGGAATTAGAAGATGAAATGCAGAAGAAGTTTATGCACTTATTCAACTAATTTTGGACGACAAAAATTTTTAAAGGCGGGGGCAATGTGAGACGTTACATCTTTATGCTTCATGTGGTATTAAGACTCTATTTTATTCAGACCTTTGGCCATTAAACTTCTATGGTGTAATATTATTTTGTTTTATTTTAAATTTCTGCAATTCTTCCTTAATTTATCAAAAACTTTATTAATTTATTATTAAATTATTTTCTTTAAATTTATTAAGGATTTCAAAAAAAATTTGGAAGAAAAATGTTGCGGGAAAGATCCAGCACACATGCCAGGGAAGCTGGGCACACGTCCGATCAGCTTGGCACCCCTGTCGTGCCCAATCTACACGTGAATCCTACATGTCAGACGCGCGGCTCAACACTAGCCCTGCACAAGTGGATCCCGCGCACAGACTTGTCGCATAAGGCGCACAGCTCCATGCACGCCTGCGCGACGCGACCACATAGAACAAAACAACTTGTGCACGCACAGACCACACTCTGTCTAGGCACGCAGATTAGCCTCCGCACGCAGCAGCCTAGGCCTAGCACGCGCGACAAACTTGGACTGCTCTTGGTGCCTCGAGCCCCATGCGCCATCGCCACCACCTTGGGAGCCATGTCTCCTCATTGGCTAGTTGACACTAATGATGTCATTATTTTCTCTCTCCTCACAAATTTGGGACACTTGTCACAAATTTGAAGGTTTTTTTTCTATAAATAATGTGCCTTCTCCACCCATTCTTCCTCGTCTATTTTCACTCTCAAGACCAAAATTTTAGAGAGAAAGTTAGAGAGAGAAAGAAGGAAAAAAAGAAGAAAAAGGGACTAGCATGCAAAGAGTCGTTAGTAATCAATAAGAGATTCAATATTTTATTGCACATTCTAAGAGGTATTTTTAGAAAAATATTAATTTTATTGTATGATTTGTGGCATGATTTTGAGGGTGTGATGAGTTATTAATTATAACATTGTTTTAATTATACATTTATTGTGTAAAAGTTTAGTTTGTTATTTCATGAATGAAATTGAAATGCAATTGATACGAAAAGGGATTGCATGAAATTGTTGACATGGCATGAAAAACATGAATAGATATGTGAAACATTAATTAATCCATTAAACTTTTTTATCTACCTCTGTTATACCCACCCTTTTTGGAAAGACGTGAGATGACCATTGCTTGTGAATGACAGTGCGAAAGCACACAGGAGATCTTAGGACCACTATGGTGAAGTACAGTCGTGGTCATAGTCTTTAGGACCATAGTGGTTGGCACGACCGTAGTCATAGGTCATGCTATGGTGTGGCGAACCGCAAATCAGTTATGGTGTGGTGAGCCACAAATCAGTTATTGTGTGGCAAGCCATAAACTAGCTATAGTATAGTGAGCTACAAATCTATTGTGGTGGAGCAAGTTGTAAATTGCCACTAGTGTCACCACAGTAGTAATTGGGATTCGTATTAGCAATAGATAAAAAGTTGTAATGGGTTTTGCGCGAAGTATGGTAAAAGACTTAATAATAGTGATTATTCTAATTTGTTTGATTTTCTCTCTTAGTGAGTTATCTGTATTATTATGTTGTTTTGATGATCATAATACTTCTAAATAAATGTTTTCTTACATAAACCCTACTCCTATGGATCGTTGTAAATGGTAAGCAACAAAAGGTATTTTCATAGACACTTTTAATTTTATAAGATATCTTAATTATGTCAATTTAATACTGTATGCCTTACTAAGTTTCATTGAATTCAACCCTTTTTATGCTGGGCCCTCCAAGATAGCTTCGATGAAGAAGTTTGCGATGAGTTGTCTGCCAAGTTAGCTCTTCAAACTTGCCTGGATCCCATGGATGATTGTTGATGAGTGTATGTCTTGTTCTGCACTCTGATAAGTCCATTTACATATTAAAGGAAGTGGCCTTTTTTTTTATATTTTGTATTTTGTCGCTACTTCTGGCCTCAGTTGTATATATAATTGGGAACTCATATATTTTGTCAGGGATTTTGTATTGTAGAAATTTCCACTAGATATATTCTATTTAAATGTACTCGTATTTTGTATCGGTATCTGACACTCTTATGCTATGATCAGTATTGAGGATGTCACATAGACAATCTTCCCACATTTTTAAATTTCGGCCAATCACTACCTTTAATAGGGATCCTAAGGTTCTGTTGACCACCTCAGTTTGCCTATCGGTTTGGGGATGACTTGTAATGGAAAACAACAATTTCATAGCTAACTTTCCCCCGCCAAAAGTGGCTAAGGAACTTAACATCCCTATGACTTACTATGGTCTTAGGTAAGCCATGAAGTCATGACATCCTTGAAGAATAAGTTCACGACATTGGTGGCATCATCAATCTTATGGCATTCAATGAAGTGTGCCATTTTTTCTAAATCAATCCACTATAACGAAGATTGATATTATTAGCCCTCTCAGTCTTAGGATAATACGAAATCAATAAAATTGTCTATCTAGGGTGCCGTAGGTACATATAAGTTATATAAAGGCCATGAGGTAAAACTCTAGACTTTGCCTGTTGATAAATTATGCATTAACTACATATGCACTCAACATCCCTTTTCATATTAGGCTAGTAAAAGTGCTCTTATAAGATATCTAGAGTTTTGTCTACCCCAAAATGTCCCACGAGCCCTCCGCTATGCACTTTGTGCACTAGTAACTCCTTAACTTAACAATTTGGGATGCATGGATTACTATCCTTAAGAAGGAATCCATTATATTTATGGTATTTCTAAAATGCGTAATGTTCACATGTATGATAAATAACGGCAAAATCTTTATCATTTTCATACATCTCCCTGATGTGCTCAAAACCTAAGAACTTTGAGCTTAGGGTAGTGACCAAAGCATACTGCCCATATAAGGTGTTAGCGATAACGTTATTTTTTCTTTGTTTATACTTAATCATGCAAGGGAATGACTTTATAAATTTAATCCATTAACCATGTCGACAATTGAATTTTCATTGTCCCTTCAAATGTTGTAGAGATTCGTGATTGGTATGAATCGTGAACTCCGTTAGTAGCTAATAGTGCTGCCAAACTTCCAATTATCTTACAAAGGTGTATAACTCTTTATCATAGGTTGAATAGTTCAGGGGTGCACTATTAAGCTTTTCATTGAAATAAACTATTGGGCGTCCTTCCTGCATCATGATCGCTCCTATGCCTACTCTTAAGGCATCACACTCGAGCTCAAAAGTCTTATTAAAATTTGGAAAGCCAAAAACAAGTGCCAAACATAACTTTTCATTGAGCAAGGTAAAAGTAGTCTCCTTCTTAGCTCTCCAAACAAACTTTACATATTTTTTTACTAGTTCATTTAGAGGTGCAACTATAGAATGAAAATCCTTAACAAACCTTTGGTAAATTCTAGCCAACCCATGGAAACTTCTTATTTTGCTGGCATTAGTTGGCGTGGGCCATTCCTTGATGGCTTTCACCTTTTCCTCATCTACCTCAATGCCTTGTGCGCTTACCACAAAACCTACAAAGATCAACTTATCACTACAAAAGGTGCACTTCTTAGCATTGGTGTATAGTCATTCTTTCCTAAGAACCTCAAGGACAGATTGGATATACCATAGGTGATTCTCCAAGCTTTTACTGTAGACCAGGAGATCATTGAAGTAGAGGGCCACAAGCCTACCAATGAATAGTCTTTGGACATGGTTCATAAGCCTCATTATGGTATTAGGAGCATTAGAATGTCCAAATGGTATTACTAACAACTCATATAGGCCATACTTTGTTTTAAAGGTCATTTTCCACTCGTCCAAAGGATTCATGCTAATTTGGTGATACCTACTCTTAAGATCTATTTTGGTGAAGATGGTAGCTCTACTTAACTCATCTAACATATCATTTAGCCTGAGAATAGGGTGTCTGTACTTCACTATTATCTTATTGACGACTCGACAATAAACATACATCCTCCAGGAGCCATCATTTTTTGGGTACCAAAAGCACGAGAATAACACAAAGACTGAGGCTCTCTTTAATGTGTCCATTCTCTAACAATTCCTCCAGTCGCTGTTGGAGCTCCTTTATTTCCTTTCGATTACTTCGGTAAGTATGATGGTTAAGAATTGTGACTATAAGAATGAAGTTAATTTGGTGTTTGATTTCTTGCATGGGTGGAAAGTCATCCAAGATTTCCTTCTGTAGGACATCCTCGAACTCTTGTAAAAGAGACACAATAATGCTAGGCAAGGTTGGGTGGAGATCAGCTTTATTTAAATAAGCCTCCCTATATCTAAAGATAACTAGGTTTTTCCTTTCACAGATTGCTTACCTCAAGTCCCTCTCTTTCCCGTAAAGGCTTTCATTTGTCTCTCTCCCCTTTCTCTTCCCTCTCTCAAAATACATATCAAAAGCTTTCTTGAATTTGATCTGATCTTTATGTACCTCTCAGGGTGATAAAGGCATAAGAACATGAGTTAAGCCATCTTTCTGTAATCAGAAGTGGTTGGTATGCCTGCTATGTTGTCCCTACCTGTCAAATTTCCATGCTCTCCTGAGGATCACATAGCTAGCATGCATTGGCACAACATCACAGTATATTATGTCCATGTAGTTGCCAGTAGTAAAGGTCACCATAATTTGTTTGGTGACTTTTACTTTGCCACACTCATTCAACCACTCGAGCTAGTATGGATTGGGGTGGTCTATGCACATCAACTCTAATCTCTCCACAAGCAAGGTGTTTGCAACATTATCATAGCTTCCTCCATCGATGATCATGCCATACACCTTGTTGTTGATTAGGCAGCGAGTGTAGAATATGCTTTTCTTTTACTCATGATCCTTGCCCTTAATGTGTAAGTTAAGAGTTCTTCAAATAATGAAGGCATTACTCCAACTGAGAGTTCCTTCAATCGATCGAGACATGATGAAGTACCTACAAGAAAAGGTTAGTGAAAGCAAATAAACTCACTCCCTCACCTTCACTCGTGTTCACCTCATAATCTCTCTCACTAGAGCTTGATGCGGAACCCCAAGACCCTTGCTTGAAACTTAGTGATGTGGAACCCCAAGTCCCTTACTTGAACCTTAGAACTCTTCAATAGGTCTAGAACAGAATTTATATCACAAGTAAAAATGAATCAAATTTGTTCAATCACCTAAATGGTAGAAATTAGATAGAACCCAAGAAAGATAAATGATATCCCTTGAACCCAATCCAAACAAGCACCAAGAACAATTAAAATAGGAAATCAAAATTGAAATACAAGTGATAACAATTGTATTCCAAATCAACATCTTGTGCATAAAGTGAAAAGAAAGCCAAAACACTCTCAACTCAATTCTGAAATATTTGATTACAACTCTTGACGTCTACAATGAAGAGTTCCTTTGGTATTTATATCCAAAGAAATTAATGATAAGTTACAACACAATAACAACAATTGTAACTCCCACAATAACTAGGCTAATTATGTGATAATTACAATTGTAACTCCAATAATAACTAGGCTAATTATAGGCATGTAATTGCTTATATAACTCCTTGTAACTCCAATCTTCTTAACCAATACCACTAATTGTTTGTGGCACTATATAGTTATGGGCTCATTCTTGTAATAACATTAAGGCAAGACTTAAGCCCAAAATGAGTTACACTTGACTATATGGGCTTAATTAACTCAAACTAAAATAAAACAATAAAAAATTCTTAAAACAACTCAACTAATCCAGCCCATACACAAGGCTTATTCACCCATTGCCAATAAGACTAAAACATGCGCAAATTATCCCAAATCATTTAAACCTAATTAAAGTTAAGAATTTGGGCTGTTCAAAAAGGTCATATTGGAACTTTTCACAATTGGCCAGCCCATCATCCACAGGTTTTTGAGTGAAAACTTGGAGTAACTCTTTAAGCTTCTTTGCCTTTGATCTTGTTACTGGTCTGCTGAAACTTTCCAGGTTTGGAACTCTATTTGTGTTTACGTCATTTAAAATTTGCTCCAAGTCACCTTTTGATGCTCTTTGAGTATCTTGAGTGTTTTTAGCCTTGTTTGCATTAGAGCTTCTTCTATCAAGTTGAGCTTTAGAATCAAGTCCACTTAAACCGGTATGCACGTGTTGTCATAAGGTATATCAATGGTTCAATGGTGGTTTTATTTCAAGAGGGTTAGGTTTCGAATGAATAATGGTGAAATATAGTTGTAATACTAGAAAGGTAAATGTAAAGCAAACGGTTTTCTTCATTTACTTATATGACAAAATGAATAAAAGTTTTTGCACACACCTAGTATGATTACTCTTCCCTTGACGGATCAAAGGTTTTTGTCACATTGACAGGTGGTTAATCTTCTTTTGTTTTTTTGAATATAACTGCGTTATAATGTGCAATTGCAATATTTTGGGTTTTCCTTTCTTTTTACTAAAGGATAAACAAAAATCATTTGAATGGGATGGATAATATGTGTTCAAGTGGGATACAAATAGTGATTTGCAATAAGATGAGTTACTACTAATCTATATGAAAATGAGAATGTAAGGCAATTTAACATAGAGGCATCCTAAAAGTTTAACTTTGATACTGTATGACATAGGAGGGATTTGGAAGGTCCATAATATTCCCAAAAACTTGCTCCATATATGATCAAATAGCTTTAACAGCCTAAATCACCCTCCCTACTTGTTTCTACACCCACTCAAGAAGTAATGCAAAAATAAGATAATCAGGACTTAAAACGAGGAAAAGGAAGATGCCATGGACTTACTCGATAAGTTGATCACAACTTTTTGGCCCTTGCAAGACTTTAGAAAGCTCTCTAGCTTTAAAAAACTTAAAATTCTATGATAAACTTTATTAACTTTTTTGAAGTTGTGATTACATAGCTAAAACTACAGCCTTTACAGAGGCTTTTATTTATTTATCTGACTCGTAGTAGGATTACATATTCCTACTTGAACTCTTAAACATTAATTCTACTAGGACTCTAAAAAATTAATTAAATAATTAAAATCTTAATCCTAAACTCAAAGGAAACTAAGAAATTTTTTTGAAAAAAATTACTTATAAACTTGACTCAAATCAGGATGCCTCAAAACAGGTGCTTCAGTCATCTTTTGCTTAATATCACTAAAAGCCCTAGCAGCCACAGTAGTCCATTGAAACTCTCCTTTCTTTAAACAATCTATTATGGGAGCCATAATAGTACTAACCCTCTAATGAATCTCCTACAGAAAGTGGCTAAACCATGGAAACTACGAACCTCAGAGATAGACTGAGGGTTCTGGCCACTCCCTAATGGCCCTAACCTTTTCAGGGTCGAAGCATGCCGGGCGAAAAAAGTCCCTCTTCGACCGAAATGCGGATGATCATTTAGTTGGCCCCCAGCCCATCCGGTCTGGAAAAAAGATTCGATATACCGGATAGCCCTCCCCTAGAACTGAATGAAGTCTTCGATGTCCCTCAGAGTCCCGACAGTGAACCGCTCGATCTATCCAATGAATTGGACCCTCGGGTCATTGAAGACTTTTTAATCCAAAGGTCGAAAAGTGAGGTTCACGCTCAAAAAGAGGAGTTGGCCACACTTATCGCTCCTCTGATAGACGAGAAGGCCAAATCCTTTCCGTCTATCCGGAAAACTTCCAACTGCTTTCTGAAGTAGAATTCTTCTTCATGGCAGTAGCTCTTCTCTTCTTTTATGCTTGAAAATAATTTAAATTTGAGTGAAAGAGGATAAGGGAAATAAGTTTGAAGTAGAAAGGATAATGGGAGTCCAAATCGGACTCTTCAATGCTCTCAACTGTTGTCTGCGTGCACATATAGCGTGCGCAGGATGCGCAAGTGTGTCTGTCTGGTGGGCAAATAAGCCCCTCGGGCATGTGAGGCCAGGTGGCTGTGAGGGTTTACACATGCACAAGTGTGAATGTGTTAGGTCATACCTATGTGCAGGTGCATTGTGACATCCCAAGTGCTAATTATGGCAAATGGATGTCAAATACAGATTCAGAACAATGAGTGCATGATAAAATTTATGCAGCAAAATAAAATTATTACAAACCCCTTACAAATACATATGAGTCCCAATACATACATATACTGAGGCCTGAAGTAGCTGCAAAATACAAAACAAAATATAAGGGCCACTTTTTCTACTATACTATTAGACTCCTCAGAGTGCGAGAACAATTATGCACTTAGACTTATGGATCCATGGGATCCTCATAAACTTCCAAGGGTAAGTTAGCCTACGGTTCCTCACTTTCTTCCTCATCTGGTGAGGGCATGGAGAGAGTGAGTTCCATATACTCAATAAGAAAAACAATATTAAACTAACAACGTAAGATTTCAAAATTTAGTTATTTTATCTTACCATTTAACTTCCTCACTTACCTATCTCACATTATGAAAACTATTTATTTGTTAAGAAATGATACGTTAATATGGACAATCAAAGATACATCATGTCATATAATAGAGAAAATCAAATAAATCATGAAATGCTCAGATTTTTATGTCATGTTTC